>NW_015505365.1:416881-417508 GCF_001515645.1 Sinocyclocheilus grahami
GGAATCTATTTTGCATTTACAGTGTTTTCCGGGGTCTTTTCATCCTTTTCTTTGCTACAGTTTTCAGAAATTAATTAATAATTAACTTTTTGGTGGAAACTTTTAGACTTACACTACCAGTCAAAAGTTTGGAATAATTAAGACTTTTGAAAGAAGTCTCTTCTGCTCATCAAGGCGACATTTATTTGATCAAAAAAGCAGTACAAACTGTGATATTGTGAAATATTATAACCATTTAAAATAACCATTTAATTATAACCAATAAAGCTAAGTTACTATTTCTATTTCAAATAAACACTTTTAATAGAAAACAGTTATTTTAAATTGGAATAATATTTCCCAATATTACAGTTTTTGCTGTTTTTTTTTTAATCAAATCTCTGAAGAGACTTTTAAATTGAATTATTATTCCATTTTAATTACTTTAATTATTCAACTTTTGAACTGCTGTCGATGTATCCATCTATTTGCAGTATTTTAAGTCTAAAACAATCAATATATTGAATTCTAGGGGCTCTTTTCAGTCTACTCAATGCTTTACTGGACTGCACAAATTATGTAATATTTTTCATAGTATCTTCATTTTATCTGTAAATGTTGATATACATGACACACACACACACACAC
>NW_015505365.1:418295-437255 GCF_001515645.1 Sinocyclocheilus grahami
ACCCAGCTGTTGGGTTGTTTTGACCCAGCAGTTGGGTTCAAAACAACCCAAATGCTGGGTTCGTCCCTTTTTAACCCAGCGCTGGGTTATATTTAACCCAGCATTTTTTAGAGTGCAGTATATAGAAAAATCTCTATGTTTACAGATGGTCATATATGCTATATGTACATGACATACAGTGGGGCAAAATAGGTATCATAGGTATACCTCAACTATGAGAGACAAAATTAGAAAAAAAAATCCAGAAAATCACATTGTAGGATTTTTAAAGAATTAATTGGTAAACTCCTCGGTAAAATAAGTATTTGGTCACCTACAAACAAGCAAGATTTCTGGCTCTCACAGACCTGTAACTTCTTCTTTAAGAGGCTCCTCTGTCCTCCACTCGTTACCTGTATTAATGGCATCTGTTTGAACTCGTTATCAGTATAAAAGACACCTGTCCACAACCTCAAACAGTCACACTCCAAACTCCACCATGGCCAAGACCAAAGAGCTGTCAAAGGACACCAGAAACAAAATTGTAGACCCGCACCAGGCTGGGAAGACTGAATCTGCAATAGGTAAGCAGCTTAGTGTGAAGAAATCAACTGTGGGAGCAAATATTAGAAAATGGAAGACATACAAGACCACTGATAATCCCCCTCGATCTGGGGCTCCACGCAAGATCTCACCCCATGGGGTCAAAATGATCACAAGAACTGTGAGCAAAAATCCCAGAACCACACGGAGGGACCTAGTGAATGACCTGCAGAGAGCTGGGACCAAAGTAACAAAGGCTACCATCAGTAACACACTGCACCGCCAGGGACTCAAATCCTGCAGTGACAGACGTGTCCCCCTGCTTAAGCCAGTACATGTCCAGGCCCGTCTGAAGTTTGCTAGAGAGCATTTGGATGATCCAGAAGAGGATTGGGAGAATGTCATATGGTCAGATGAAACCAAAATAGAACTTTTTGGTAAAAACTCAACTTGACCAGAAGAGGATTGGGAGAATGTCATATGGTCAGATGAAACCAAAATAGAACCTTTTGGTAAAAACTCAACTTGTTGTGTTTGGAGGAGAAAGAATGCTGAGTTGCATCCAAAGAACACCATACCTACTGTGAAGCATGGGGGTGGAAACATCATGCTTTGGGGCTGTTTTTCTGCAAAGGGACCAGGACGACTGATCCGTGTAAACAAAAGAATGAATGGGGCCATGTATCGTGAGATTTTGAGTGAAAACCTCCTTCCATCAGCAAGGGCATTGAAGATGAAACGTGGCTGGGTCTTTCAGCATGACAATGATCCCAAACACACCACCCGGGCAACGAAGGAGTGGCTTCGTAAGAAGCATTTCAAGGCCCTGGAGTGGCCTAGCCAGTCTCCAGATCTCAACCCCATAGAAAATCTTTGGAGGGAGTTGAAAATCCATGTTGCCCAGCGACAGCCCCAAAACATTACTGCTCTAGAGGAGATCTGCATGGAGGAATGGGCCAAAATACCAGCAACAGTGTGTGAAAACCTTGTGAAGACTTACAGAAAACATTTGACCTCTGTCATTGCCAACAAAAGGTGTATATAACAAAGTATTGAGATGAAATTTTGTTATTGACCAAATACTTATTTTCCACCATAATTTGCAAATAAATTCTTTAAAAATCCTACAATGTGATTTTCTGGATTTTTTTCCCTCATTTTGTCTCTCATAGTTGAGGTATACCTATGATGAAAATTACAGGCCTCTCTCATCTTTTTAAGTGGGAGAACTTGCACAATTGGTGGCTGACTAAATACTTTTTTGCCCCACTGTATAGGTCCAAAAATTAATTACACATACATAAACATACATATTTGTATTGGCTAGATAAATATGTTAATATATAAAACTATACCAATTTCTAATAGATTTCTTATTTGTTTTTACTTCATATGACAATATATTGAATATATGTACATATATTACATTTCCGTGCAAGATCTTATTCAAGAAATTCCCAAATAAACATAGGATTACACTTTGTTTTGCTTGTGGATTCCATGCAAATTGTAATCCCACATTTATTTGGGAATGTCTAAAAAGAGAGTTTTGAAATGTGACTCGTTCTAACTAAAGCCACTGAAAGCAGGGCAGTGAATTACACTGGCACTTACAGTAAGCAGATATGTTTGTGTTATGGAGATGATAATTGCTCTAAACTGCACGATGGCTGCATTTTCAGCATAACAGCGAGGATATTATTAGCGTGAGGCTCAGACGGCATGACCTCGGACCGCCCACAGTCTGTTTACTGACCACCTGATGCATTCTGCACATAGAAATGACAAGGGCTGACTGAAATGTCACAGCACCGTGCTGTCTGAGCCAGCAGTTCACGACCAGAGCTGGAACGTGCACCAGACTTTACGCTGTTTCACTGTTGAGCATAACTTCACCCTGTCCAGTTTACAACATAGAGGTCATAGAGGAAGAAAATCATGATACGGCATCATTAAAGCGCTAGTCCAGTTGTGTAGCTGTACTTGTGGTGGACAGATTTTGTAGAAATGTTAAAAGCAAATGGTCCTTAATAGGGATAACAAAAATAAAAATGCTTTAAGCATAAAAATGGTTGGAATATGGTAGTTTGTAGAAATAATAAAATTGCATTATATTAATATATTACAGTATAATATAATATAATATAATATAACAATTATTAAAAATTAAATATTACATGTAAAGTTTGAGGTCAGTTTTAAATTAATACTTTTATTTTTAAATAAAGGCTGTTCTTTCTATACATATATACAATTATCATGCTTTCCACAAAAATTTATTACATTTTAAAATATATTAAAATAATAAAAAAACTGTTATTTTAAATTGTAATAATATTTACCATTCCCCCCACATTATTACTGTTTGTATTTTTGATCAAATAGATGATCTTATGTTCATCTTGGGGAACATAAGAGACTTGTTTTAAAAAAAAAAAAAATCTTATTGATCTCAAACTTTAGAATATTATATTATATTATATTATATATCATTTAAAAATAGTTTTATTCAGTAAGTACAATTATCATGCTTTCCACAAAAATTAATTACATTTTAAAATATATTAAAATAATAAAAAAAACTGTTATTTTAAATTGTAATAATATTTACCATTCCCCCCACATTATTACTGTTTGTATTTTTGATCAAATAGATGATCTTATGTTCATCTTGGGGAACATAAGAGACTTGTTTTAAAAAAAAAAAAAATCTTATTGATCTCAAACTTTAGAATATTATATTATATTATATTATATATCATTTAAAAATAGTTTTATTCAGTAAGGATGCATTAAAATTGATCAAAAGTAACAGTAAAGACATGTATAATGTTAAAAGATTGATTAAAGGATTTCTATTTTAAATAAATGCTGTTCTTTTGAACTTTCTACTTATCAAAGAACAATAATACAATGTTTAAATATATTAAAATAGAAAACAGTTGTTTTGAATTGTAATATTTCACCCTTTTTTTTTTTACATTATTACTTTTTTTTTTGATCAAATAAATGCAGCCTTAATGAATAAAAGATCAATTATATTAAAAATCTTACAGACCCCAAACTTTGAATGGTGTATTATATTATATTTGTACATTTATAATATCATATAATATCATATAATATCATATTTATGATTTATTCACATCCATATAACCTCAGACATTTATCCTGTTTTAATAATTGTTTTTAAAAAAAAATCTTTTGTTTTCGTTTGGAGCTTGGCAGCCTCTAATCACCATAAAACACCATTATATTGTAAGAGCTACATGACAATTCTTAAGAGATGTGATGAAATAAATATCATTTGGAATGGCATGATGGTGAGTGAGTGGAGTCATTTCAGGTTTGGACGAACCATAGCTTTAGTGTAAGGATGAAAGAGCACATGTTTGTGTGTGCTGAGCGTGTGTTGTGTTTCAGACTGATGAAGAGCGTTTGGCCCATTAACAGAGCAGATCTCCTGCTATTCAGCTCCTGTCTGTGTTCCTCCAGCCTCATCACCATACGTGTGTGTGTTGGCAGCTGGACTCTGGCTTGGAGTCATTCATCACGTTCAGGATGAAGATGAGGGGGGTCCGCTGCTCTGGAGGGTGTGTCTGTTGTCTCTCTGTCTCTCTCGCTGTGGGATCTCATAGTGTCGGCTTCACAGCTGCTGAGTTACACATAAAGAGCCACTTCAGCTTTCACACACATCACAATACAGGCCCGCAGAGACAATGTGAGTGTGTTTCTCACATAGCTGTAGTTTGGGGATAAAAATGTTCTGGAAAACGTCTGAAATTAACTGGCAAAATCATCTTTGCAAAAGTTCTAAAAGGAAAAGTAGTATTTTTTCTTTCATATCTTTGGATTCCTGTTAGGGTTAGTGGTAGTGTTATTTTAGTGTTGTTTATAATATTTATTAATATTTAGAATTAGCTTTTACTTTTATATTTTGAGCATTTGTTTTCATTTTAATTTAAATTTGAATAATTTCGTTGTTATTTTAAATGAAACTGAATTGACTTTATTTACTTGACAATGCAACATTTACAGTATTTATTCATATTTAAAATTAACTTTTATTTTTATATTTTGAGTTTTAATTTTAAATTTAGTTTAAATTTTTGTCATGTGCTTTTGTCATTTAAAAACATTTTTTTTTTTAGATTTCTCTTTAGCTTTAATTTAAGTTTTAGTTTTAGTAATTGTAATACATTTATTTTATTTCAATTAGTTTCCAATGCAACATTTAGTTAAAAGCTTTTATTTTAATATTTTGAGTTTTCATTTTAATTTTAGTTTAAATCTGAGAAATTTTGGAAATTATAAGTTTTTTTCAATTATTTACCAAAGCAACATTTATAGTAATTATTAATATTTAGAATTAACTTTTAGTTTTAGTCATTTTAGTACTATTTATTTTTATTTTTTTGTAATTCTCCATGTTAATTGCCACTGCAACATTTATAAATATTTAAATTTAGATTTTATAAATTATTTTGCAAGTATATGTGGCCCTGTTTTGACAGGGCCACATATGTATTATTATTTTCTTCCTCAGTGTTTTTGTCTTAAATTACGATACACTTACTTGAGAAACAAAATGATGCAAGATATTATGATTTCTTGTTTTCTGAAAAAAATAAGTGAATTTATGTTTAAAACAAGTGGGTAATTCTTGCTTGGTATTTTTACAGTACATTTGAAATGTCTGCAATAATTGTAAACAGATTAATAGTAAAAGTTGCAAATGATCAGACCATCACTACAATCTTCTTCTAAGTATTTTTGTTTAGTTTTTTTGTCAGTACAAATAGCTAAACATTCTTAAAATCAAGAGACATCTACTTAAGAAACTGAATGACTTCAATTATTAAGGGCCAGATTTACTAAACATGGCTAATTAAAGCAAGAGCGCAATTCCATAAAAGCCCCGATGGGAGGGCAAAATTCCGCGGGTGATTTACTGACAATGCACACATTAACGAACACAGACGCAGCCAGATCATGTCCATAATGACCAGTGCAATCTACAAAGAGCAGCGCAAATGATCCCCTGCTTTAAGACATGCTTTTTGGGGCATTAAATAATGGCGCAAATACTAGTAATTTGACGAGCACAAACGTTTGTAAATCGCGTTGCGTGCTTCAATTTAATACTCTACTCATATACATTTTTTGTCTGAAAGGGAAACTCCTACAAATACATATTCAATACGGTCAGGCGCAAAAATAACTTTGTCCACGCCTTTTCAGCACTAATTCTTTACTGCGCGTTTTTTTTAGTAAATCCTGACAGTACTATTTTGACGGCAAAAGACGGTTTGCGCTGGTGCAAGCTGTTAGTAAATCTGGCCCTAAGTCTTATTTTCCGGAAAATGTATTAAATGAGTTTAAGCTTAAACGAGCAAATATCTGGAAATCTGGTCAGAAAAATAAATGTAATTCAAAGAGAACGTTTGGCAAAAATCTGGCAACACACTAAATGTGATAAAGTGTTCAGAAAACAACTTAACATCTTGTCATTTTGCTTCTTGATTTAAGAATGTTTAGATATTTGTAGGCTACTGGAAAACAGTGTAAAACACTGTTTTTTGCAGTGTAGTTAAAACAATACTTTGATTCAGTCATTTTTATAGTGAAAGTCTATATGTGCATTTTGTGTGCACGCACTGTATTTAAACATGAAAGTGTGTGTTCCTGTCTGAGTGCGAGTGTGTGCGTTGATGTGTTATCACATGCATTATACCTGCGTCTATCAGTCTCATGCACACATAATACTGTTTGATTTTGATTGTGTCAAAAGCAGCTTCACATCCCTGCGTCTGCTGCTGATGTGAGGAATCTTCTCCATGCAGCTCAGCCATTCAAAGCTCTGTTTGAGTTTCTTCACATCTACCTTACTTTTAAAAGGAGTTTAATACAAGCTAAGCTGTAACAACAGCATCTGAAAATTACTCAATCATCAGTTAATCATAAGTATAAAAACAAACAAATATTGTTAGCAATAGTGGACTTATAATGGAAGCCTATGGGGCAATACATAATAATGTATTAATATGATTCAAATTAATTTTGTAAATTTTTTGTTCTAAGTCATTCTTTTGCTACTTTTCTAGGTGGATTAACTATTTATTTGGCTTTTTTTTTTAATTAGATAGTTGAGTCACATCTTTTTAATGGTATTTTTGCATGTGTCATGTGAAAATTACTTATTTTCTGGCTCTACATGGTCACAACAGTTGAAATATCAGATACTTTGCACACAAAGTTAGGTTAGTAGGTTAGGTTAGTGAGTGATTTTATCACACTTGTCTCGTGTTAACATGTTTAAAGTTTTAAGTCTTGTGGTGATACTGTTGAATGGGTTTGTATTTAATGTTCATCTCAGTGCAGTGTCTTGCCCCACTTACTCACTTGCCTCCGTTACACTCACCTCCCTAAACCTCACTCCCATCCGGGTCATGGCACCAATGTAACCCCTCTCTCTCGGGTCCTCACCGCCACACCTCGTTCTCACTCCGAGTGGGTCTCGAACCCAGGGCTCCCCCCATGGGAGGCAGACGCACTAACATGGAGGCTAAAGACTGCAGCCTCTAGCGTTAGTCGCTAGTGCATGTCTTGAGATCAGGGGAGTGAGGTTTACCTGCACAGCACTTACTCGCTGGCCTCTGTTACATATCAACAAATTTTCTGATGAACCCAGAACATTCATTGAAATCCTGTAGGTTTTATCAGTTTTATGCAAGATCTATGTTGGTGTAATTGTTGGTTTATGTATACTACTGGACAAAAGTTTGGGGTCGGTACAACAGACAATAGTCTCTTCAGCTCACCAAGGCTGCATTTATTTGATTATAAATACAGTAAAAACAGTAATATTATTGCAATTGAAAATAACTGTTTCCTATGTGAATATATTTTAAAATGTAATTTATTCCTGTGATGCAAAGCTGAATTTTTAGCATTTTAGTGGCACAGGATCCTTCAGAAATCATTCTAATATGCTGATTTACTGCTCAAGAAACATTTCTTATTATTGCATTGTCGTGCCGCTTCATATTTTTGTGGAAACTGCGGTAGATTAGTTTTTTTCAGGATTCTTTGTTGAATATAAAGTTCAAAAGAACAGCATCTCAAAGCCTCTGAAGGCCACAAAACTACACTTCCAGACTCCAAAATCGAAAACTGGTAGTCGACATGAAACGGTCGATTGCGTATCAAATGCAAATTTATTTCGAAACGTCTGCTGAGTAACAGGAGTTAGCATAAAACAAAATAAAATAAGATTACCAAATAAAAACAGACATTTGTGAATTATTCAGAGCGTGACTAAACAGGTGCGAGTCAGACTTAGCAGACGTCTACAGGGCCAATAAATCATTCATGAAAAATTAAATAAGCCATCCATAATTTATAGATGTGTTGGTTGGCAATTAATCATTTATAGTTGTTTGTAATGCCGATCATGTGTCAGGGTGAAACTGATGCTTTTGAGAGGTCGTGCAGAAGAGCGTCTTCCGAAAACCTTCTGCATTGTTTTTCCTCCCAAAAAGTCTGGCCTCCTGAAGCAAGAGGGCGAAAGAAAGGGGAAAAGAGGCTTTTATCTGCAAAGTTTTGGAGTCGAGTTTTTTGGAGAGAGTTTTCTCCACAAGTGATGTGGGATTTCATCCGCGCCATTAAAGCCAGATACAAAGTTGCTGCTGATACACACACACTTTGTAGTGTGCACTTTTAACCTCTCTCCTTCAAGGAAAAACAGGACAGAATCCTGTGTATAACTCACATTTCAGACTTTGTTTCCTGCAATTCTGAGAACAGAATTCCGAGATTAAACAGGTTTAGTTGCAAGATATAAAAAAAGGCAGAATTGAAAGATTATGTAAACTTAGAATTTTGATTTTTTTTCTTGAAATTGCGAATTTATAACTCAATTCTGAGTTTACATCATGCAATTATTGACTTTTTTCACTAAATTTTGTAATTTTGCAATTCTGTTTTTTTTTCCTGTCACAGAATTAAAAATAAAAACAGTAATTATGACTTTTTAAACTCACAGTTCTGTTGTGAGCTTATATCTAGCAATTCTGAGTTTATTTCTCACAATTCTGAGTTTGTTTTCCCACAAGCTTCCATATGATCAGTGTTGTCTGATTCACAACAAATAACTCCTGCTCATAAACTCATGACTCATAATCTTGGAACCGGTCTAAAGAATTACTCACTGAATCTCTGAATGAACATCTGACTCACTTACTGATTAGATGCTGTTTTTAGTCTAAATTCAGTAGTTTGTGAGAGTGATTATCAGTTCCACACACAGAGGTATAGAAATTCTACTTCGGAGGGCGAAAAAGGCAGATCAGAGCATCCCTATTAAATTATAAAATGTAAGTAAATTTCAGTTACTACTTATTTTGTCAATATATAGTTTTGTGTTCTTCAAAATAGTGCTTATGATGCTTTGATAGACTCCCAGTGCAGACCTCATTGGATCCAAAATGACACGTTTAGTGGCTTTTCTACAATGCTCATCAATTTTCGCTCCATTAAAAATCAATGGTACAGGTATCTGCCAGTGAAGCATACCTTAAAGGAACAGTCCAACCAAAAACAAATCATAGTGCTGTAGTCGTTTACTCATTGCCATGTCAATCTAAACCAATTCCAAATGTCCTTTTTCAGTCGAGTCCAATGCTGTTTAGACCCAGCATTCATCAAAATATGCATAAAGGGGGAGTAAATGATGTCAGTTTTTTTTCAAGCCATTTTAATGGGGCTGTGCATCCAGTGAATATGGATGAGTACTACTTATATGAATGTAGATAAAGCAAATTATGAATGGTGCGATAATGCTGCGTGACATTATACAGATAAAACATTGTGATGCAACAAGAGTGATGGGTAATATATCACTGTTATGAGATCAGATTAATGATTACATTAGCATAAGACTGCCCACATTTACATATCACTGCATTAACTAATTTCACATGCAAGTCTTAAAGGTACAGTAGCAAAAATAGCCAGTTTAATGAGCCCAAAACCATAAAGAAGTGGATAAAAACGGTATCCTTACCTAAAACACGTGTACAGTATGATCTCTTTAACCAGGTTGACTCTAGCTGTAGTGAGTGTGTGTGTGTGTCGACACAGTGATGGATTTATCGAGGTGCTGCAGGCCTTATTAGTGTGGTATGTTTCTCCAAGAGTGTAAGTTCAAGAAAGTGATTGACAGTAACTCAATAGGGGTTTTCTTTTCCAGAGCTCACGGCTTTGATCAGCAATGGCGCAGGAAAACTTGGAGTTCTGTTCTCATCTCTGTCTCTCAGTGAATCTCAGTCATGCTTGTTATTGTGTCGTACTGCAGCGTGTCCATCCGTGTGGAACTGTGTGTGTGTGTGTGTGATGTCTAGTTGCCAGCATCCACTCCAGGGAAGCTCTTTCTGCTCTGGATTGAGGACATGTTACCGCTTGCACTAATGCTACACTGACAGGCGAGGAAGTCAGGGCGGGGAGTGCTTCATCATCATCTTCATCAAAACTCTGTCACGGACCACATTCACACAGCGCTGCCCTCAGACTCGATTCGCAGTGAGTCACAGCTTAATTCAGTCATATCATTTCACTCAGCATATGGAGACTTACGTCTGTGTTCCAAAACCTAGTGAGCTGCCTCCTGCCTAAATAGCCAGCATCCTATCTGATATGCAACCTTCGAAGTGGGCGATTTAGAACACGCTACATAGGCAACAACTATAATAAGCAACAGCAAATATAGGATACATTAAGCATAAATCCCTGCAGAAAAAAACCTACTTAAGCCAGTTTAGGATGGTTTGCTGGTCTTAGCTGGTTTAAGATGGTATCCCAGTTGGACAGCACAACAAACCAAAATTGCGATATGACATATCAAATCACAAAGGCTGTGGTTTAATTAAAAAAAATATTCGCTGCATGGGAATGTAATGAGAAGCTTATCGACCAAAGAGATGTTGCTTTTCTCCCCATGCTTTTCCATCAAAATAAAGGTTTGTTGGTTTAATGAAGAAATTGACAGCTATAAATGAAGAGTTTGGTTCCAAAACGCTATAAATCCATTTTGATTAATTTGAGTAAAAATGTGTTTTCTTTACCAAGAAAGTGGCAAGATGAAAACCACTATTTTCTGTTTTAAACTTTCACATAGCATCTTTAGGTTATAATAACATAAAAAATTTAAATCCAGATTTTGATTTTCAAAGATTTATTATAAAAATTAACTTTTTTTTTTTTTACTAAAATGCAATAAATCCATGACACGTTTTTTTTTTTTTTCAAAATGCAATAAATCCATTGAATCAATATAAAAGTTATTTTTCACATTGAAACTGTTGAAAATACACAACATGGTTAATCCACATATGACAGCCTCTGAACTTCATCAATACTAATCTTATATACAGGCACTGGACTAAAAATAAATTCAATCAGTCATCGATCCCAAAATGAATTCAACGGGTCATCTTGTTAATGCTATAAATTAATTACAGCAATAAAAGAAAATTTCATCATGAACAAGAACATGAACAACATCACATTAGACCACAGAAATTCCAAAATGACATTTCCCTTACGTTCAACTTCCAAAAATGCATTCATCTTTGCCATGTTACATTCATTTAGTTGACTAGTGCTATACGCTGTATTACGGCATTAATAAAAACACTTACACTGACAAGCTATGCAATATCGCGTTCATAATCGAATGCAACTCATCTGCGATTATGAATGCGATATTGCATAGTCAGTGATCTATGGCTCTGTGTATCCATCTGAAAGCACGTGATGGAGATTTACTATTAATCACAGAACCGGCTTTACTGACGAGATGCGCATGACAATCATGCGATTTATCGTGCAGCACTAAGTTTGTTTGTTGATTACAAAGTACAAAGTAGATGAGGAAAACTAGGATGCCGGGTGTATTCATAGCGCCGCCATTACTGTCCTACAGTGCGTGGAATGGTGCGCTGTGATTGGTTGAGCGGATATATTGCATTCTGCAGAGAAGGGAGACTGGCGTTTGTCGCGGTTTGGAAAGAAAGGGAGAATACATGACAGAATAACTCGGCGGATATTGCATTTTGTGTAAAATTAAAAATGGACTTTTCAATACCGACCAGACGTTGCATTGCATCGTGCCGCGCCGCGTAAACATAAAACCCCTTTGTGATCAGAGAAATGACAAACAACAAGTGCTAACGTTACTCCACACTGCGCAAAACTCGCGTTTGAATCATCAGTGGCAAATGATAAAAGAAAACGTACTTACGTGAGTCAGAACTGCCGGCATTTTAGTCTAACGTTACTCTCCCAGGATCAGTAAACAGTCCTCCATAAAATGTGCCGGCGATCCACAGCACTAAGTTGATGTATTTCCTCAGCGACCAGCACAGATAGTCCAAATTTGTATCGTAAATTAGGTTACCAACCTTTTGAAACAGACTTCACATCAGGTATTGCAACATGTGATGCCTTAAAATGCACCCTACATAGGCTACAACTATTCCAGGAGCGTCTACATTATCGTCCTATTAAGAAAAAAAAGACCTACCTAAAACTTTTGAAATAAACAGTTCAATGAAACAGAGTTCTTGAAACAGAAACGCAGCTGTAAAAATGTCTCATTCTTATAAACTTTATAGAAGGTACAGTAACAAAAGCAGCCTGTTCAACCACATAGATCAAAGAGAGGATGGAAAATATTCATGAAAAACTAAATGATGCGCTAGAAACCTTGACTAACACTGTAAGTGGACTTATAAATGGAAATAAAAATAACATAATTAAAAAGCTGTAGAAATGACCTCTTTAATAACGTCTGGCGGCGTTTGCGGAAGCAGACGGGAGTATCGTGGATGTTCTCAGTCTGTAATATTGATGGAAAAATGTAGGACTTATTCATTTGAGTCTGAGTTCAGCTGGGGTTTGCATACGACGCTCAATCTTTCAGTAAGAGGAAGAGAGAGAGTGAAAAAACGACAGGAAAGAGTGAGAGTCCTTGCCTCTGCAGAAAGATGTATTATATATGAAATATTATATAATATAAGCTGGTATATAATATATTATGTAACATACATACAGTATATATCTATATAGTACCTCAGCATGCTTTCAGGTCAAACAATGTGATTTATTTGATTGACTGTGCAATAAAATCTGTAGCTGTAGACACAAAAATGCCTTATCTGTCATAAATTCATCTACTGTAACCGAGTATGATTGACAGGTGTCAAATGTGTCATCCTCTTTTTTAGGAACATAATATAAATGTTAAAACAATGTAAGAACAGTCACACTGAACGTGATATAAATAGATGACTTAAAAATTGGAATTTTTGTTATATTTTATTGCTCATAAATGTAACTATTTATTGAACATTGGAGTTTATATTGCTGTAGGATGGGGAGAGTTTATTTTGGGCAGGATTTGTAATGTTCTGGTCTAATCTTGTCTGTGTGTCTTGTATGAAAGTCAAATTTGTAATGCAAAACTCTCTGTGTGTTTGATAAATTCAGCTCCCTGGTTGGTTTGTTGATCAGATGTTAAGATACCAGCAGCCTAAATGCTTTTTAAAGTTGGAATGAGTTTTAAAATGAGTATTCGTGTAGTGCTGTGGTATTGGAGACACACACAAATCATGTTCTGGAATGACCTTTGAGAGATTCCTGCCAGAATAGAGCCATGCTTTGCAAACATTTTCCATGGCAACCAATATTTCAGCCAAAATACCATAGTTACAACTGTTAATGTTCCTTAAAATCTGTAGCAAATGAAACTTTCAAGAGGTTGCACAGCTCAACTGAGCCTTTTTGTCATTGATTTCCCCTGTGCATTATTATATTTTTGTTGATCTTAAAGGGGTAGTTTACCTAAAACACTGTGTTTTTTGTCCTTACAATTGAAGTCAACGGGATGTTTTGAACAACATTGTGCTGAAATATTCGTGAAAATATCTTCTTTTGTGTTCTGCAGAAGACAGAAAGTCATATGATCGGAAGCTTGTCTCTACCACAGGATAAAAAATAAAAAAGGTAATTACGATGTTTTATTCTGAGAAAAAAAGTCTGAATCTCAAAATATAAACTGTACAGTAGCGAGATATGAAACTGCGAGATATGAAATCAGAATTAAGAAAAAAAGTCAAAATTGCAAGATATAAACTCAAAAAAGTAAAAATCGCAAGATTGCGCGATATAAAATCAGAATTCTGAGCAATTTTTTTTTTAAATCACAAGATATAAACTCAGAGAAATATTCAGGATTGCGAGATGTAAACTTGTAATTGCAAGAAAAATTTGGAGAATTCCAAGAGTTTATGTCTCATAATTCTGAGATATAATTCGTAATTCTTTTTTCTCAGAATTAATAATAATAATACATTTAATTTATATAGCGCCTTTCCCAAGCTCAAAGACACTGCACAATGACAGAAGCAAATACATTCCTACATACATGGCCAAGACATTTTTCAAGTCCAGAACATGTGGTTGCAGTTGCATACCACAGTAATAACACAGTATCATAATCAAAAAAAAAAAAAAGTAGTATACTTTTTTGGTTGCAGTTACATACCACAGTAATAATACAGTATCATAATCAAAAAAAAAAAAAAGTAGTATACTTTTTTGGTTGCAGTTGCATACCACAGTAATAATACAGTATCATAATCAAAAATAAAAAAAACATTATAACAGGTAATATTGGTTGAACATATAGGTTTTGAGTTTAGACTTAAATTCGTGGAGTGTGGTTATTGTCCGGAGCCGGAGAGCCAATGTTTTCCAAAATTTGGGAGCCATAACAGAGAAAGATCTACCTCCCATAGATAACAGGCGAAATCTCGGATCACAAAGAAGTTCATCTCCAGATATATATGGATATATGGAGAAAGCAGGTCAGAGAGATAGGTAGGTGCAAGACCATGGAGTGACTTAAAGGTAAGCAGAAGAATTTTATAAATGATACGAGGGGACACAGGTAGCCAGTGGAGGTTGAATAGAATAGGAGTGATATGTGCAGACCGTTTAGTGTAAGTTAGCATTCTCGCTGCAGAATTTTGAATGTATTGCAATCGAGAGATGGAGCGTACTGGTAATCCGGAAAAAAAGAGCGTTGCAGTAATCAAGGCGAGATGCGATTAAAGCATTTACTAGTAATTCAGCATCTTTTGGACTGATGAAGGAACGGAGTTTGGCAATACGGCGAAGTTGAAAAAATGCAGCTTTGGAGAGCTTACTAATATAAGCATCTAGATTTAGAGAAGAGTCAAGAATGATACCTAAGTTTTTAACTGTGGCAGATGGGATGATTGATGTGGCTTCGAGATCAAATCTAGGGGCATTTGTTATGTTTTTTGTTACAGTTGGGGGCCCGACAAGTAAGATATCTGTTTTAGTCAAATTCAAACTGAGAGAGTTGGAGCTAAGCCAGGTCTTTAACTCGTTGACGCATGACAATAGAGATGCAGTCTGGTGGAGAGAGTCAGGTCGGCAGGAAGTGTATATCTGAATATCATCGATATTCAATCTGAATTGCGAGTTTATATCTTGCAATTCTGACTTTTCTCAGAAGTCTTGAGTTTACATCTCAGAATTGCGAGAAAAAAAGTCTGTATTTTGAAATAGAAAGTCGAAATTACCTTGTTTAGTTGTATTCCGTCGCGTACATGGGCTTCCATACATATGAGTTTGGAACAACATGAGAAGTCTATATTTTGTTTATAAAAACTGTATTTCTTCATGCTTAATTTGAAAAAAACTGCAGTAAAGGTGTAAGTTTGACAATTTATCCCCAATGCCATCTGTTTCTCGTCATCTAGGTAACAGTGAACGCTAGGGCTGTCAAAATGGCTGAAAAACTAAATTCGAATTTTGTACTTAAATATTATTAAAATTTGAATTATATTCGAATTTAAAATGCATAATTTCAGTTAGGGTGAAGAAAAGCTTTTGGCTTCTCTCCTGAGGCCACAAGAGGGCGCATCGAGCAAAATATTACTAATGCACCTTTATTCAAAGCATGAGATAACATGACTATCTGTGGAAAAAAAGTGCATAATAATGTTTATAAATCAATTATAATTAATTAAGTTGCTTAAACAACTATAAACAAAACAGCGTCATGTATGTATGCATAGTTTAATACAAAGGACCGAAAGCCAATCACACAGAATGAGTTGCAGTGGGGTGGGAAAAAAAATCCGCCATAAAGTCTCGAGATATGTTTTTTCAAAGTTAAACTTGCATTAATTTTACATGGCTTTCTAAACATGCGGCTCTCTTGTGAGAGACGCGAGTGCAACGGTGATAGATGTCCCTCTAGAAAATGCGATAAATATGCGTTCTGCGTAAACGGCTTGGTTTTAGTTTTGATCAAAACAAAATGTAAACAAGATCTTCTCTGCATTGATGTTCTCTTTTTCCGCAATATTTTAAATGAACAACGCAGCAGCACCGCATCTAGTGGCTTCAACTGGATAGGCTGACAAAAATATTATAATGCAGTGACACCTACATCGTCATCGCATTTCGTGCGCAGCTGATAAGGCTGTCTGACGCACACCTAAAATCCGAACGTGTTAAATTTGACGAATATTCGAAATGCAAATTTTTTTTGATAGCCCTAGTGAACGCTTTTGTTAAAATCTGAAGCGTGACATGCAACATTTACTGTGAAGTTCTTCAGCTCACTTCCATTCTCTGCATCTGTTATTGCTTTTGTTGAGCGTTCGCTCGTAATGCGCAATCTGAAATGGGTTTTTCAGAGGAACAGTGAGCTTTGAAGCTCTGTGAGTTCACTGTCTGATGGAATGAGGGAGTTCATCTTTGTTTGTAATGATGTTCATGTTTTGAGAGTGTGGAGTTGGTGCTGACAGCCGTTTTTGTTGTCTCAGATAATGAGGACGGAAAGCAGCCCTCTGTCACTGCAGCTTCTGTGTGTGTGTGTGTGTGTGTGTGTATACACTGCATCTGGTCCCAGTTTAAAACCGCAGTTACTAAATTACACTGCGCAGACTTTTCCAAAACATATGAATGTTATGTACACAGAGACACAGAGAGAGACGGTTTTTAATAGCTCCAGTGTCACTCTTTGCATTTATCAGCCTCTATAATATCATTCATGAAACACAAGCAGAACACATTTCTGTGTAAAACATTCATAAAATCTCTTTGCATGCAAGCTGTCATATTAAATTCAACACAACAGTTAATATTCATTGTTTTATGAAAGATGAATGAGGCCCTGCACCAGCATCACACAGCCAAACCCAGAAGAGTTTTTATAGTTAAATAAACTATTAAAATAATAATAATAATAATAATATAGAAAATATATATATATAAAAAAGTTACTGAAATAAAAAAAACACATGAACTGAAATGTAAAATAAATAAATAAATACATTTATTTCAACTAGTTGCTAAGGATTTTTTTTTTGTTTTGGTTTAACATACTAAAATAACTAAAAATAAAAATGAATTAAAAATGAATAAAAAGTATATACATTTTTTTTTAATAAAACGAATAAAAAGACAAAACCACAAAAAATGACTAAAACTAGCAAAAATTTAAATGAAAGGTAAATATATAAAGAAAATAATTAAAATATTAATAAAACTAATATATTTATATATATATAATATTATATATTACTCAATTCAATTTACAAACAAACACACACACACACACACACACACACATACTTATTTTAAAAGTATAATTAATATTATATTAATTATATTGATTACAATTCTATTATATATATATATATATATATATACACACACACACACACACACAATTAATTATTTTAGACTTAATTAATTAATTAATTAATTATGCTTGGTATAATTATTATTGATTGCATTTTACCTATTTTAAAGTATCTATAAATGTTTGATTTTAAATGTGTCCATGAGTATTTTATGCTTCAGGTTAGTCTATAGTAATTATAATGAGCTTATTTAACAACAATAGAAGTCAAAGGCAAGTAAACACGTGTGTGTCAGAGAGAGTCCAGCTGAGATTGTCATGTGTATGATGGATGAGTGTTCACTTGAGTGTTCATTAGCACAAACACAGCTATTGTCTGTATTTAAATGAGCATGTGTTGGGTTGATATTGAACACGGTGTAAACACACGCACACACACACACACACACACACATATATGCGGCTCGGTCTGGTTGCTCCTGATAGCTTTGAAGTGCCGGCAGCTCTTGGCGGAGTGTGTCCTCACGCTGGGTCAGTAATTAAACGTGATGTTTATCATAGTGCGGTGAGTAAATGATGAGTCTGGGGATGAGTGATAAACACTGTTGATTATAAGAGCTCATCCACGCTGCATTGCCTCTCCTTGACTTTGTGTCTAACACACACACACACACACACACAGAACGTGGATTGCTGGAGTGCCGTGTGTCGTTTCTGTTTGATCTATGATCGCATTAATTGCCTCTGCTCTTATTAAAGGAATATTCTGGGTTATATTGTGACGTGATGTTTATGGACAGCATCTGTGGAATGCTCTTAAGTTCGACAGACATGGATTTGGACTTGTTCATGTTTGTATAAACTTACAATAGAAGTCAAGCAAGGGTACAAGCAACACTGCAAATCAACATATGAATAGGGCTGTGCTGATTCATTCATTCATTGTTCTACTTTCTGTTAGGGACCAACTTTATACATCATTTATTTATTTATTTGTTTTTTGTTGTACAGTACTTTCTGTAAGAGTAAAGAGACCATATTTGTAAATAATTTATATTATAGTATAATGAATATTGATTCATCCGATTATTAATGATAATATTACATATATTGACATAGGGCTGCACGATTAATCGAATGCGATTGTCATGCGCATTTTGATAGTAAAGCCGGTTCTGTAATCAGCAGGAAATCATCATCACGTGCTTTCAGATGGAGCAGCATTTACTACACATAGCCGTAGTTCACTAACAAGTTACGCAAAAAAAAATCGCAGAAGATGTTATTGCGCGATTCTGAAATCGAAAAAATCATTCGCGATAATGACAGCTGTTTGCATAGCTTCTCAGTGAACTACGGCTCTGTGAAGTAAATGCTGCTCCATCTGAAAGCATGTGAAAATACCACATTTAATAACATATTTTTAATCCAAACTCACTTCATAACGTCAGTCGAGTGTTTGAAATAAATCCTTCTGTGAGATGATGTGGCTTCTTACACAGAATAAGGCACGCAACATATTTCATAGTATTTAAGCAGTGATAAAGGCATTGCATTATAAATATACTTTATTTTAATGAAAATTATAATAATAAGAACTCAGATAAACTGTATATTGCTGTAGTCGTGTGTTTATTAGTCACGTTGAATCAATTAAAAGCAGTTGAATCTTCTGTTTATTCAGCTGCAGCGAT
>NW_015505365.1:438306-444035 GCF_001515645.1 Sinocyclocheilus grahami
ACTACACATAGCCGTAGTTCACTGACAAGTTACACAAAAAAATCGCAGACGATTTTATTGCGCGATTCTGAAATCGAAGAAATCGTTTGCGATAATGACAGCTGTTTGCATATCTTCTCAGTGAACTATGGTTTTGTGAAGTAAATGCTGCTCCATGTGAAAGCATGTGAAAATACCACATTTAATAACATGTTTTTACTCCAAACTCACTTCATAATGTCAGTCGAGTGTTTGAAATAAATCCTTCTGTGAGATGATGTGGCTTCTTACACAGAATAAGGCACGCAACATATTTCATAGTATTTAAGCAGTGATAAAGGCATTGCATTATAAATATACTTTATTTTAATGAAAATTATAATAATAAGAACTCAGATAAACTGTATATTGCTGTAGTCGTGTGTTTATTAGTCACGTTGAATCAATTAAAAGCAGTTGAATCTTCTGTTTATTCAGCTGCAGCGAGGCGTATTTGGAGTTTCAGCGCGAGAGCACCCTCTGAGAGCGCCCTCTGGCCTTCAGATGGAGATTTACTGCTGATCACAGAACCGTGCTTCACTGAAAGATACGCATGACAATCGCAGCTTCTGTCGAATCGCCATCTCGATTCCATTTCGATTTATCGTGCAGCCCTATGTTGACATTGATTTTGCATATTTTTTGTGGTATTGCATTAATACTTAAAGCCTTGAGTTTATTAATTAATTCATTATTTTATTTTTTTATTTATTCTGATGCTTATGGTATTATTATGTAACGGTAAAGTCATATTTGTGAATTGTTAATATAATTATGTATATAATGATTAAATAATAATTATGTATATATATAATCATTATTATTTTTAATTTGTTTGATTATTAACAATTATATACTGATATACCGATCAATTTTGCATTATTTTCTCATCAGTACTTCAGATCCTTGTTTTTTTTTATTCATTTGTTTAAAATTCTGACACTCATGATCATTTTTGTAAGAGTAAAGAGACTAAATATTTGTGATTTTTAAAAATAAATTCATGTAGTTAATTTGATTATTAACATTATATACTGATATTGATATTAATTGATATTAATATGAATTTTGCATTCTTTTTCTCATGCTATTGCATAAACACTTTTTCTTCATTGTTTATTTATTTTTATTTAATAATCTGTCTCTCTGATTGTTATTATTTTATTATTGTTAAATTATTATTATTAATTTTTTTTGCATTCATATCATTTCTGCAGTCCCGCTTAATGAAGCAGCAGCTTGTCTGAATAATCTTGGACAAACTCGAAGGCAGCCATGTGCGATAGAGAGATTAAAACTGATTCCCTCCAGAATGTCTTGGCCCACAGACGTCCATTAGAAATTCATTGGTGTAAACATGATTTCTGCTCATTTTTACAAACGGGGGGATTATTTTCTGTAGTAGCTGACGGCGCGTCTCAGATGCCATCGATAGAGGTTAAGTTGTATTTAACCTGGAATATTCCTGCAGTAGTGGACCGTTCACTGTTCATCAATAATATACTCACATGCTCCGGAAGGTTAAGCTAATAAACGTGACCCCGCTCGCACTCACTCGTCGTGTGAAAGGTCCCAGCTTGGTCTTTAAGCCCCATTATTAAGAGAGTTAATCATCTGAACCAGCACCGGACCCTCTGGCACCTGAGAGGAGAGACGGTGAGAAGAGCACTGGAGAACAGCCGGAGAAACAGAGAGCTTTAAGATGACTCAAGGTCCTTGCACACTAGTTCGAAATTTTCACATGCATTTTTCCGGGTTTTTTTTCGTATTTGTCATCCTTTCCTATCAAAATGCATGCTACGGATACGAAAACGCAGAAAATCGAACCTAATCCCAAAAATGTTATGACGGACGAAAGATTCGGAGGCGGTGTGTAAACGTGATTGACACAACGTGAGGTCATATTTATTTTTCAACGTGCGAACATTTCAGACTCAGTGTGCAATGGCCTTTACTCTGCACTTCAGGAGCATTTCATTTGTCCCTTATAATGTTACTCAAGGTTTCCTCTACCATAATTCAGTTTTCCATGATGATTTTCCACCTTCTCTCTGACCTATACATGGGGTGGGAGGAAAAAATAGATTGTGCTTCGATTCTAAAAACTTCATTGCACAGGATCTGAGAAACGAGTGCTTTGACTGTGTGTTAAGTTTTTCAAATGAATGCTTTTTGTTCATTCACATATTAATTAATTTCATGTATTCATTCATTTGTTGATTCCTTTGTTCTTTCATTTATTCGTAGATCCATTCCTTCATTGTCGTTTGTTTGCTCATTCATAGATTCACTTATTTATTCTTGTTTGTTCATTTGATTCGTACCTTCATTCCTTCATTCTTGTTTGTGTTTGTTGATGACTCAAGGTCCTTGCACACTAGTTCGAAATTTTCACATGCGTTTTTCCGGGGTTTTTTTTCGTATTTGTCATCCTTTCCTATCAAAATGCATGCTACGGATACGAAAACGCAGAAAATCGAACCTAATCCCAAAAATGTTATGACGGACGAAAGATTCGGAGGCGGTGTGTAAACGTGATTGACACAACGTGAGGTCATATTTATTTTTCAACGTGCGAACATTTCAGACTCAGTGTGCAATGGCCTTTACTCTGCACTTCAGGAGCATTTCATTTGTCCCTTATAATGTTACTCAAGGTTTCCTCTACCATAATTCAGTTTTCCATGATGATTTTCCACCTTCTCTCTGACCTATACATGGGGTGGGAGGAAAAAATAGATTGTGCTTCGATTCTAAAAACTTCATTGCACAGGATCTGAGAAACGAGTGCTTTGACTGTGTGTTAAGTTTTTCAAATGAATGCTTTTTGTTCATTCACATATTAATTAATTTCATGTATTCATTCATTTGTTGATTCCTTTGTTCTTTCATTTATTCGTAGATCCATTCCTTCATTGTCGTTTGTTTGCTCATTCATAGATTCACTTATTTATTCTTGTTTGTTCATTTGATTCGTACCTTCATTCCTTCATTCTTGTTTGTGTTTGTTCATTTGTTCATATATTCATTACTTGATTCTTGTTTGTCCATGCGATCATAGATTAAGTCAGTCTTGTTTGTTCATTAGTTTATAGATTCATTTCATTCATTCTTGTTTGTCCATGCGATCGTAGATTAATTCCTTCATTCTTGTTTGTTCATTTCAGTGTTAATTTTGACAGGCATTTTTGATTTAGTCTTAGTCTTTATCTTGAGACGAAAATGCTTAATAGTCTTAGTCACTTGAGTCTTTCATAGTTTTAGTCGATGAAAAGTCATTGCATTTTTGTCAACTTTTAGTCATTCATTTTAGTCAAACTGTAGTTTCCTACATTTATTTTGGTAGCTATTTGATATGTAGTCTTCAAACAAAAATAGTAATTAATTCTTCTCTCTTTAGACCAAATCAATTAAGCTTATGAGAAATTTGAATCAAGGATTGAATTTGGAAAAACTTGAATAAATAATGACAATTTTCATTTTTGGCTGAACTATCCCTTTAACAGGAGTGAAAAGGGAGCAACTTATAAAAATGATAGTTGTTCATATACAGTATAATATATATAATTTATAATTTTTGAAAAAGAAGCAGAATGAGACAATATATTTTTCAGATAGGCTACAGTATGTTTACTTAACATATTTATTTAACATATTTTGTTGGTTAACATTTAATGACACAGATAGGTAGGCTACTTAATTAGGAATGCTGTCCCTTTAAGAGGGAAGGCATGCATGTAATACTGACACACGTTCAGTTTTCACCCACCTGTTGACGTTCACTTAATCCATAACCTACTGTATTTACGTGAGATACAGTGAATCTCAACCTTTTGGCGTACTGGACCCCAGTCCAATTCAGAACCATCCTCAAGGACCCCCAGAAAAAAATGTTTGTTTGTTCATTCATAGATTCATTCATTTATTTTTGTTTGTTCATGCCATCATAGATTCAATCCTATATTCTTGTTTGTTCATTCATTCAAAGATTAATTCCCATATTCTTGTTTGTTCATTCATTCATAGATTAATTCCTATATTCTTGTTTGTTCATTCATTCATAGATTCATTCCTTTATTCTTGTTTGTTTGTTCATTCATAGATTCATTCATTTATTTTTGTTTGTTCATTCATTCATAGATTCATTCCTATATTCTTGTTTGTTCGTTCATTCATAGATTCATTCCTATATTCTTGTTTGTTCGTTCATTCATAGATTCATTCCTTTATTCTTGTTTGTTCGTTCATTCATAGATTCATTCCTTTATTCTTGTTTGTTCGTTCATTCATAGATTCATTCCTTTATTCTTGTTTGTTCGTTCATTCAGAGATTCATTCCTTTATTCTTGTTTGTTCGTTCATTCATAGATTCATTCATTTATTTTTGTTTGTTCGTTCATTCATAGATTCATTCCTATATTCTTGTTTGTTCATTCGTTCATAGATTCATTCCTTTATTCTTGTTTGTTCGTTCATTCATAGATTCATTCCTATATTCTTGTTTGTTCGTTCGTTCATAGATTCATTCCTATATTCTTGTTGTTCATTCGTTCATAGATTCATTCCTATATTCTTGTTTGTTCATTCGTTCATAGATTCATTCCTATATTCTTGTTTGTTCATTCGTTCATAGATTCATTCCTTTATTCTTGTTTGTTCATTAATTCGTAGATTCATTCCTTCATTCTTGTTTGTTCAATAGTTTGTTAATTTGTTCATAGATTAATTCCTTCCTTCATTTTTGTTTGTTTGTTGATTCATAGATTCACTCATTTAGTCTTGTTTGTTCATTCATTCATAGATTCATTCATTTATTTTTGTTTGTTTGTTGATTCATAGATTCACTCATTCATTTGTAGATTTATTCCTTCTTGTTTATTAATTTGTTCGAAGATTCATTCCTTCGTGTTTAAATTATGTTTGTTCACCTATTTATTTATTCATTCATTCTTGCATTAGTCTGTTCATATGTTCATAAATGCATTCATTATTTTATAATTCATAATATGTTTGCTCTTTTTCTGTTTATCCATTTAGTTTAACTGCTTAATTGTTCATTTGTTAGTTTTGACTTTTTCTGTTTATGCGTCTATTACTGTGTTCTTTCATTCATTACTCATCGATTGATTCATCTATATATTCATGTGTTCATTGATTTTTGTTCATTCACATATTTATTCATTTGTTCATCCATTCTTGTTTGAAAAGTGTGTTTGCTTTTATGTTTTAAAGCTATATCTAGTTATATATTTATAACTAAATATATGTAAGTTTAATAGTTTACATTTGGTATTCAATAAACCCATGAATTAATAAGAAAAAGAAAAGTAGGCCAAGAATCATTTTAGGATTGAGTCATGATTCCCAGAATTGAATCGCACCGGATCGTGAGGTGCCTAAAGATTCCCACCCCTACTTTACAAAGGTTCCAGGCCTTTTATTTGAAGCGTATCAGTTTTGTTTGTGTGTTTTAATAGAGTAAATCACAGAGAGACGGTTTGTGTGTATTAGATTAATCTGGGATTTAAATAAATGAGTCATCTCAGATCATTTGTCTCATAATAACATCTGCAAACACGACACAGACCCAAACAAAACAGACGCGGGAATGAATGAATGAATGACAACCTGTGCTACTTATGACTGGTTTTGTAGTCCAGGGTCACATACACTCTTACAAATAAAGGTGCTTCAAAAGGTTCTTCAAGCGA
>NW_015505365.1:444045-445306 GCF_001515645.1 Sinocyclocheilus grahami
TTTTAGGATTGAGTCATGATTCCCAGAATTGAATCGCACCGGATCGTGAGGTGCCTAAAGATTCCCACCCCTACTTTACAAAGGTTCCAGGCCTTTTATTTGAAGCGTATCAGTTTTGTTTGTGTGTTTTAATAGAGTAAATCACAGAGAGACGGTTTGTGTGTATTAGATTAATCTGGGATTTAAATAAATGAGTCATCTCAGATCATTTGTCTCATAATAACATCTGCAAACACGACACAGACCCAAACAAAACAGACGCGGCCCTCGACCCATCATTAGATAGCATGGCTGTGCCGTGACCCGTTAATGGAAGGTAATGTACCCTACAGAGTGTTAATTTGGGGTGAAAGCAGCTCAGTATGTGAGACAGTCAGAGAAGAGTTATGAGCTGGACTGCGTGCCATCGGACGGGTCAGCGGGCATCTAATGGAGGCATTCAATAATAATCTGACACTCGTGCCATGTGTGTGTGTGTGTTAGTGTGATGTTAGTATCCAGTATATGTATTGATGAGTCCAGAGATCGATGCGTCCTGGCTTACGATCCATCCATTATGTGCATGTGTGTAATATTGAAGATCTCTGCATTTATGCGGGAAGTGAAATTGCACTACAGACATAAACAGGAGTGATTTTAACTGATCGGTCCATCAGTTCAACCATTTTGTTCGTTCATTTGTTCATTCTTTCATTAGGTTAATTTATTTGTTCATATGTTGATTTATTAATTTATAATTTTGGTGGGTTATATGCTTGTTCTTTTGTCGGTGCATTCATGTCCATAATTTCATTCATTAGTTTACCTGTTGTTCTGTTCTCTTGTCTGTTTATGTCTGATTCATTAGTTTGTTGATTGATTCATCCGTTCATTTGTTAGTATATTTTATTCGTTCATTCGTTTTTATTCGTCATGAGTTTCATTTCATTTATTCATTCATAATTCATAGGTTTCTTCTTTTATCTGTTCATTCGTTCATGTATTCAGTCATTTGTTCATTCATTAGTTTATTTGTTGTTCTGCTTATTGGCAATTTCTTTGTTCTTGGATTCATTAGTTTATTGATTTATTCATTTGTTCATTCATATATTGATTGATTTGCGGTTCATTCACTCATCGGTTATTAGTTAATTTATTCTGTAATTTGTTTATTCTTTCATTACTTTGTTAGTTCCTGTGTTCATTCTTTTGTCTCTCCGTTTATTTATTCTGTCATGGTCATTTGTTCATTCATTAGTTTCTTTGTTGTTTGTCATTTGTC
>NW_015505365.1:445829-446690 GCF_001515645.1 Sinocyclocheilus grahami
TTCTTCTATGGCATCGTGAAGCACCTTTATTTTTAAGAGCGTATGTTCGTTCTTTTGTCTGTTCATTCATTTGTTTTTTTTATTGTTCTGTTCGTTGTCTAATTATGTTTAGTCTATTGATTGATTCATCCGTTCATTCACGTTTGTTATTTTTGTTCATTAGTTTATTAGTCTGTTTGTCCAGTTATTCCATTTGTTCATTCTTTCATTGGTTTATTTGTTGGTTTGTTCATATGTATTCGTTACTTTAATTTATATGTTTGTTCTTTTTTCTGTTCATTTATGTAGTCATGTTCATTTGTTCATTCATTAGATTATTTGGGTTTCTGTGTTCTTTGATTTTGTTGATTGATATTAGTTTATTCTGTCATTTGTTCATTCTTTCATTTATTCGATGTATCTTCAATTGTTCATTCATTACTTTAATTTATGTTTGTTCTTTTGTCTGTTCATTCATTTATTCAGACATGTCCATTTGTTCATTTGTTCATTCATTACTTTATTTCAGTTCACTTGTCTATTTTTCTATTATTCATTCGTTTGTTGTATGATTTATCCGTTCATTCATGTTCATTTATTTTTGTCCATTTGTTCATTTTGTTTATTAGTTCATTAATTTATTCCTTGAGTTTGCTCAATTATTTGTTCATTTATTCATTCATTACTTTAATAGTTCATGTCTATTGTTTGTCTGTTTGTTCATTTGTACATTCATTAGCTTATTTGTTTATTTGTGTGTTCTTTCATTGATTAGCTTTTGATTCATTCATTAATTCATTCATATGTTCATTGATTTTTGTTCATTCTCATATTCATTGATTTGTTTTTTTCATTCATTCATTCATCCATCCATCCATCCAT
>NW_015505365.1:446981-447313 GCF_001515645.1 Sinocyclocheilus grahami
TTCATTCATTCATTATTTTTTACATTTTTAGCTTGTTTGTCTTGTCTGTTCATTCATTCATTATTTTTTACATTTTTAGCTTGTTTGTCTTGTCTGTTCATTCATTCATTCATTCATTATTTTTTACATTTTTAGCTTGTTTGTTGTCTTGTCTTGTCTGTTCATTCATTCATTATTTTTTACATTTTTAGCTTGTTTGTCTTGTCTGTTCATTCATTCATTATTTTTTACATTTTTAACTTGTTTGTTGTCTTGTCTGTTCATTCATTCATTCATTCCTTTTTTTTCATTTTTAACATGTTTGTTGTCTTGTCTGTTCATTCATTCATTCA
>NW_015505365.1:448736-457051 GCF_001515645.1 Sinocyclocheilus grahami
ATTAAAATATCACTTTTGAGTAGTAATATTGTGAAATATTATTACCATATAAAATAATTTTATATTGTAATATAAGTTCAAATGTAAATTAAAATATCACTTTTGAGTAGTAGTATTGTGAAATATGATTATAAGTTAAAATAACGGTTTTATATTGTAATATATTTTAAAAATCTAAATTACAGTAAAATATCACTTTTGATTAGTAATATTATAAAATATGATAAATTAAAATAACTGTTTTATATTGTAATATCTTTTCAAATGTCGATTAAAATATCACTTTGGATCAGTAATATTGCAATATATTTTTTACAATTTAAATTAGTTGTTTTATATTGTAACATACTTTATAATTAGTGATATTGTGAAATATGATTGCAATTTAAAATATCTTTTATGTTGTAATATATTTTAAAATGCAAATTAAAATATCAGTTTTGATTAGAAATATTGTGTAATATTAGTACAATTTAAAACAACTCTTATGATGTAATATATTTCAAAATGTAAATTAAAATGATCACTTTCATACATCTATGCTAAATCAAAGTATTAATTTCTTTCAAAAATCTTACTACCCTCGTGTTAGAATTGCTGATTTACAAATCTAATTGAAATTGTGAAACGCATCAAAAAGCAGTACGCTACACTGCGTTTCCCACTCACTTCCTGATGCTTCATGTTGTCTGTGTTTTTTTCCCAGGTGATGATGACTTCCTGTTGGGGTTGGGTGAGCTGCCGGAGACCTTCCCCAGCGACCCTCCAGAGCCCCTCCCACACTTCCTGCTGGAGCCGGAGGATGCTTACATCATCAAGAACAAAGCTGTCAATCTCTACTGCACGGCCACGCCTGCCGCTCAGATCTACTTCAAATGCAACGGCGAGTGGGTCCATCAGAGAGAGCACACCATAGAGGAGCGGGTGGACGAGACGTCGGGTCAGTCGCACACACACACACACACCATCACTCTCCTTTATGGGTCGGAAACATTACGGTGCAATAAAAATGTGATAGCCCTGCTTTATTCATGGTTTTCATTGCTAAAGGTGCTGCTAGAGAGATAGATTAACCCCTTCCTGACATCAAAAAAAAAATCCAAATATTGAAAAAAATCACATTTAAAGTTGTCCAAATTAAGTTCTTAGCAATGCATATTACTAATAAAAAAATGAAGTTTTGATAAATTTGCGGTAGGAAATTTACAAAATATCTTCATGGGGCATGATCTTTACTTTATCCTAATGATTTTGACAATGTATTTTTGGCTATTGCTACAAATATACCCCAGCGACTTAAGACTGGTTTTGTGCTCCAGGGTCACATATTTAGGAAGATGAATAAGTGCTAATGCAACATAAATTAAAGATTTGAATTATCTACTACTACATTCAGAAGTTTGGGGATTGTAAGACTTTTTAATGTTTAAAGAAGTCCCTTCTGCTCACCAAGGCTGCATTTATTAGTTAAAAAATACAGTAAAATCAGTAATATTGTGAAATAATTTCTATTGTAATACATTGTCAAATTCAATTTATTCCTGTTACGCAAAGCTGAATTTTCAGCATCATTATTCCAGTCTTCGAATATGCTGTCACTTTTGATCAATTTAATGCATCCTTGTTGAATAAAAATAATAATTGGCTGACTCCAGACTGAATGAGAAATCTAGCTATAGAATAAGACAGTTTAGGGTAATGTTTCACCTATAGCACTCAATTGCAACAGCACTAAGAATGCAACACTTTTAAAATGAAACCAAGCATTTGCTCTCACATATCTGCATATGTTTTAGGCCTAATGTTTGCTGCAGAAGACAGAAGCACTGCCGTGCATTTCGAGGTTGGGAAAGCTAGCAGCCCTCCACTAATGTTCGATCATTCAGAATGAAAATAGCCCGTTTTGGCCGAGGCTGAAGCGCAGTCACCTCACCGCAGGAGAAACCGACACGAGCCGCTCTCTGTGTGTGGGCGAGCGAAGAGCTCAATTCATTACGCAGAGGTTAACAAGCTCCTATTGAGCTAATGACTCTAATGGATCTTTGATATCAACCCGCCGCAGTAATTCTGCTCTAATATCTCTGCAGTGGAAACTTTACTGTCATAATCACACCTCGGATATTACTCGGGGTCAGAGCGTGGAGTTATTACGGGCCGCCGAAACGGGGCCGACTGCTCTAAACACTGTCATTGAACTTTAATGTGCAACGGTAACGTTTATCATAAAAAATTATAGTGCGTGTGAGAGAGAAAGAGATTTAGAGAGAGAGAGAGCGAGAGAGATATGGTTTATGCTTTTAATTAGATTTCTGTCAGAGGTCTGTCTTTGTTCGCCGGCCGCGGGCTCCCTCTGGCATCACTATCTGTCTCTATTTGGGATGGTGTAATATCGTTATGAATCAATTTCATTGTTCGTTTTGGCGATTGTGAGTAAACAAGGTTAAATCTGTTCCTTGTCATGAAAGCTGGTGTGTAATCGGCTCGTGGTGAGCGTGATGAGTGTTTTGGGTGTCTAAATTGTGCAGAAGATTCTGACTGAGATCTGGTTCAGTCAGAAAGACTCTTTCCTGCTGCGGGCTTCGTCTCAGAGGGCCTCGTTTAAACAGACGTCTTAGTATCTTTACACAACAGAACGGCATTCAGAAAAATGTCTGCACATTCACAATGTCAAGCAAGTTTGCATTGTTTTCTGGAAGACTGGTCATTTATCTTTCGGTGGGCAATAGTGATGGGATTTGAGCTCATAAAAACGGAATGAATAACATGTATAATTAGAAAAGAAAACTTCATCTATTATTTTAAGATATGAAAAATGCTACACAGTGATGATATGACCAATAAGTTATGAAAATGTTACTTTACTTTAATTTACATTACTGTAACTCCTCAAAATAACTAAAGCAATTTTCAACTTTAATTTATGTTGTACAAGCTTCAACTAATTTTTAAGCCAGTTTAATGTAATTTAAGTTGAAATGACTTAAACAGCTAAGTTGACTGTACTAGCAACTTATTTTTTACATTTTAGAAATTTATTCCTGAATCACTTGATTCATTGGAAACGGTTTAAACTGAATCACAAAAATGAATCAAATTTACTGATTCTAGATACTTTTATGCAACTAAATTTGAAATCTGGGATTGTATTTAAACGTCTCAGTCTCTGCTCTTAATAAAGCTCTTTTATTGAAAATATAAACTATCGTTCAAAAGTTTGGGGTTGGTTTTTAATGCTTTTGAAATAGGTCTCACCAAGGTTGCATTTATTTGATCAAAAATACAGTAAAAACAGTAATGTTGTGAAATATTAACATTTAAAATAACTGTTTTCAATTGGAATATATTTTAAAAAATATATTCCAAAGCTGGATCAGCACTCCAGACTTCAGTGTCACATGTTCCTTCAGAAATCATTCACGCTGATTTACTGCTCAAGAAACATTTTTGTTATTGACATTGTTGAAAATAGTTGTGCTGCTTCATATTTTTTTGTGGAAATGGTAATACATTTTTTTCAGGATTTTTTGATGAATAGCACATTTCAAAAGAACAGGATTTACTTGAAATAGAAATGTTTTGTTATAGATTATAAATGTCTTTACTGTCAACTTTGATCTATTTGTTGCATCCTAGCTGAATAAAACAATTGATTTCTTAAAGGGGTCATGGGATGCTACATGCACTTTTACAAGTTGTTTGAACTGAAATGTGTGTTGGTAGTGTGTGTACACAACCACCCTATAATGATAAAAATCCACCTAGTGTTTTTTTTTAATCTACTAAAATTTTTACCCCTTTCTCAAATCGAGCCGATCTCAGATGCCTGTCTGTGTGACATCACAAAAACAGGCCCCTCCCACGATAGTTTGATTGACAGTAGCGTTTCAGCACAGACTGGACTGGTGTCTTACCTTAGCTCCGCCCTGAGTGAGCTGTCATCAGTCTGCCATCGTTTCACCGCCGGAGCAGATGTAGACAAGAATGGCTCCTAAGCGATTGAGGTGTTCTGTTGTTGGATGTAATAATGAACATAGCAGTCGTCATTTACTCCCGACATCTGAGCCGCTGAAGATGCAGTGGATTACATTTGTTTCTGAAGAGAATGCGCCCCCGATCTACATAAATGCGTCTATCTTCGCGCGAATCATTCGTGATCCGATAATGTTTTGTAATGAATCTTTGGCAAATGGCCTTTCCTAATAATGTGCTAATTAGTAAGTTTCACGATGAATGTGGCTAAAGTAAACAGTCTCTCTCATTTGTTTCTGAAGAGAATGCGCCCCCGATCTACATAAATGCGTCGATCTTCGCGCGAATCATTCGTGATCCGATAATGTTTTGTAATGAATCTTTGGCAAATGGCCTTTCCTAATAATGTGCTAATTAGTAAGTTTCACGATGAATGTGGCTAAAGTAAACAGTCTCTCTGAGAGCAGCTCGGAAGAGAGGGGCGGGGTCAGCAGAGCTCATTAACATTTAAAGGAAAATGCTACAAAACGGCTTGCTCTGAAAAGAGCTGTTTTTGGCAGGGTAAAAAAATTTTTTTTGAGACATTTTAACCAAACTATGTTACAGACTTTTCATTAAGACCCTAAAGAATCATATCAACTTGTGGAAAATGGGCATTCGATGACCCCTTAAAAAAATAAATCTTACAGATCCAAAAACTTTGAACAGTCTTCAGTGTTCCAGATTCTTGTCTGTTCTTGACAGACGTCCCAAAGAGAAAATCGCAACAGGAATTCAGTTTGTGCCAGTTTTAAATTCATATTCACAATAATCCAAAACAAAAATGTGTGTGTGCTTACAGATCTCGTTGTAAACGCACCCCATCCCATTATTGCTGCCATTGATTTTCTGCCTGTGTTTATGTATGTGTGCTTTTACATGCTTTGTGTGTTTTTATGCTTGCGAGGCAGCGCTGTATTGATATTCATCCAGCAGTCATTGTTAGAGGTGCTTTTAAGTTGGCAGTATTATTGCTTGTGCTCATAGCGCTTTGGAAAAAAAAACACTGTTTTCTGAAAAAGGTTCAGTGTGAGTCGTCCTGCAGTGATTGTGCTTCAGATGTGAATGATTTCTCAAATCATGTGTTATTGAGGAGAGGTGTGCTGCTACTTTACTGAGTGATCAGACAATACAAGTGAAAAAAATACAACAGACAGATAGATATTACTTGGGTCATTCCTTTAGGGTATCTCAGATACTTGACCAATAAGCAACCTGTGAGTTTTGCAGTAATAATCCCACATACGTATATCTGCAATTAATTAAGCTCACGAATAGTCGCTTAACTTACAAAACATTTTTGGGATGTGGTACTTGGCACAGTGTGTCATGATTATATATGCCACATTTTGGTAGATATGTTTTGTTTGGGCTGAGGAATAACAAATGACATAAAATGCAGTTTATAGATCATTTCAGCCTGAGATGCACTGTCACAATTTTTTAAGTAATTTAATAAATAATTTAAGAAGTTCCTCAGAATCACCCAGTGACTTTGATAGAATTTAGCATGCAAAATGTAATTGGCAGTGACTTATTTGCATTCTGTTTAGTGATTGGTTCTCTTACTTACATTTATTTACATACTGATTTGTGATCTTTTCTTTCTTGTATCTGTTTAACCATCTATAGGTGCCTTTGTGTTGCTTCTGCTGCCTTGCAAAAACTGTTATTTGCTTTATGTTTAGCATCTGTTTTAATTAATTATAGTTTGTTTGGTATTTTAATACTTTCTTTCACAATGTCTGTTTATCAGTATGTTTGTGTGTGTGTGCATTGCAAAAATAATCAGTATTTCAAAATTAAAGCAAATTCTTATTTGCATTCTGTTTAGTGATTGGTTCTCTTACTTACATTTATTTACATACTGATTTGTGATCTTTTCTTTCTTGTATCTGTTTAACCATCTATAGGTGCCTTTGTGTTGCTTCTGCTGCCTTGCAAAAACTGTTATTTGCTTTATGTTTAGCATCTGTTTGAATTAATTATAGTTTGTTTGGTATTTTAATACTTTCTTTCACAATGTCTGTTTATCAGTATGTTTGTGTGTGTGTGTGCATTGCAAAAATAATCAGTATTTCAAAATTAAAGCAAATGAAACCATTTAAGAACAAAAATGACAGAATTAAGAGACCATGCATTATTATTTGGTCTTGTTTTTTCATGACCACAACTTAATTTCCATAACTTAATTTCCTTCCATTTTCTCATGATCTTGAATTGAGTGAAAAAAATGTTTTAAGCATAAGTCTTGTTTTAAACATAAATTCACTGTAAAAATGAATGCTTAATTAATTAAATTAAACATTTTAACCAATAAAGTAAAAAAACAAAACTTATTAAAGATATATTCTCTAAAAACAAGTCTTATATCTATGGAAGCCCATTTCCGCCAGTAAAAAAAAAGGGAAAAAAGGTTATTGCGACTTTTTATCTCACAATTCTGTGAAAAAAAGTCAGAATTGTGAGATAAAAAGTCGCAATGACCTTTTTTTCCTTTTTTATTACGAGTTATAAAAATTGCGAGTTATAAAGTCAGAATTGCGTGATATAAACTCACAATTGTGACTTTTTTTCTCAGAATTGCGTGATATAAAGTCACAATTGCAAGATAAAAACTCGCAATTCTGACTTTTTTCTCGCAATTGCGAATTTATATCGCGCAATTCTGACTTTTTTTCTCGCAATTCTGACTTTATAACACACAATTGCGAGTTATAAAGTCACAATTGCGAGATAAAAACGTGCAATTCTGACTTTTTTCTCGCAATTGCGAATTTATATCTCGCAATTCTGACTTTTTTTTCTCAGAATTGCGTGATATAAAGTCACAATTGCGAGATAAAAACTCGCAATTCTGACTTTTTTCTCACAATTGCGAAGTTATATTGCGCAATTCTGACTTTTTTTCTCGCAATTCTGACTTTTTTTTCTCAGAATTGCGTGATATAAAGTCACAATTGCGAGATAAAAACTCGCAATTCTGACTTTTTTCTCACAATTGCGAAGTTATATTGCGCAATTCTGACTTTTTTTCTCGCAATTCTGACTTTATAACACACAATTGCGAGATAAAAAAAGATTGCAATTCTGACTTTTTTTCCTCGCAATTGCGAGTTTACAGTATATCTCACAATTCTGACTTTTTTCTCGCAATTCTGACTTTTTTTCCTCGCAATTGCGAGTTTACAGTATATCTTGCAATTCTGACTTTTTTCTCGCAATTCTGACTTTTTTTTCTCAGAATTGCAAGTTTATATCTCACAATTATGACTTTTTAACTCACAATTGCGAGTTTGTATCACGCAGTTATGAGGAAAAAAGTCAGAATTGTGAGATAAAAAGTCGCAATTACCTTTTTTATTTTTTATTCAGTGGCGGAAACGGGCTTCCACATATATCCTATGAAATTTGCTTCTCAAATAAATGTATCTTGTAATAAGGATGTTTTAAGGAAAACAGCACAGAAGCACTGCAGTATGTGTGTCTGTTTCACTCACTGCATTGAATTCTTGACTGTATTCTTCACCTCATCCTGTGTGAATCCTGCTCTCGTCTGGTCATCTGCTTGACCATGAGTGATGTTCAAGGCTACAGGTTTCTGCCGTTCACATCCAGCATTCTGCACCAAATGCTGCCATAAACACAAACACCCACAGCACTAACCAAATAAACACAGAGGGTAAGTGTGAACTATTGATTTCTATCAGGGAATATTTCATGGAGACATTGAGGGGTTCATTATTTATATATGTACAACAGAAGTGCAGTGCTGTCTGCTGGCAGAGCACTAAAATATATATAAAAACATCTTGCTTGTATCATGCGACATCGGTGTGATCGGCAGTGGCGTGGTGGGAGATTTCTAGCCTCAGAATCTGTTCACGGGGCGTCTGAGGAACTTTGCACACAACAATGTCAACAGCTCTATCAAAATGGCTGATTTATGCAATTTCGTGTGAACATTGTGCAAAACATTTTACAGCAACTTGTGTTACACGGTCATATAGATTGGGACAATATGAGGGAAATGTTCTTGAATAAGCACCAGTGTTATTTTAGTATCACATATATATACTATCATAGTTTTTTTTTGTTATATATTTTGAATTCGATTTTATTTTTTAGGCTTTTTTATTTGAGCTCTTTTAGTACTTAAGGTTAAACTAAATCAAAATGAGAAATGTTGCCTTGACAACTAGCTGACATTTGACTGTATTCTTCACCTCATCCTGTGTGAATCCTGCTCTCGTCTCCTTCATATCTGCTTGACCATGAGTGATGTTCAAGGCTACAGGTTTCTGCCG
>NW_015505365.1:457061-492312 GCF_001515645.1 Sinocyclocheilus grahami
AAAATAAGCTTACGTTTTAAATTTAAATTTAATTTAAATAAAATGACAATTAATCTAAATTTTATTTAATTTAATTTTAGAATTTTAAATACATTTTAAATTGAATGTTTATTTTGTTTCAAGTAAAAAAAAACCCTGATGAGCATACTGTGAAAAGTCATAACGTGCAATTATATTTTCAAATTCTTACCATTTATTTATTTCAACCCGATCTGACCGAGCGATAGAGTTGTGATTTAATGAAAGTCTAATTAATTAAATCATAAAAATTTAAAATTAAAATAAATAAATAAATAATTGAAAAATAAAAATGATCCCCAAAATAAGATGAAATATTGTATATATTTACCTCCATGTAATGTGAACATTAACGGACATCAGAGAGCCACGATATTATTGATATTACATATTGTACATCAAAGAGGTTTAGCTGACAGAAAAATGTATAGGAACCCCTTCTGTAACCTTACATAGTCATGTTGATTTAGTCAAATCAAAAAATATTTTTGTGACTCTACAAAGGACAATGAATTATGGTATTAATTATGGTTGAATTCAAAACTATGAATTATTATATAATTTATGGTATCATTTTTTTTTTACATTAAACAGTAAAGGAACGTTCCCAGAAGTTCCTACATGACACATATGATTATATTTTACATAAATAAATATATATTTTATTTTTTTCTCAATTTGCTATCAGTAATGTACATTAGGGTGTTTTTGTTACGTTTTGTCATTAAGTTATTTTTTATGCTTATTATTTATTTGTTTATTTATATTTTTATTTATTTAATTTCTGTCAGCCACACAGCTGCCAGTTTTTTTTAAACGTGAATTTAACAGGATATTTTTTTTACATGCAGTCTAATATCTTTTGAAGACATGCTCTCATTCAGAGATGTGCAGTTATTGAAGCAGGGTTGGGCATGAAGCTGAAATGTTTGCACATTTAACATTTAATGCATTTGACACACTTTTATCCTATCTGACTTAAATTGCATTCAAACTGTACAGTTTATCAATTCGAACCCATGACCTTGAGATTGCTAGCTCTGCCGTTTGAGCTAGAGGAACGCTTCGAGACGGGAATGTTTCCACAAAAAATCTGTCTCTTGTTTAGTAAGCAACATGAAAAGAAAACGTTCTTGGCATATTTTTAGATATGGCTATTAGGCTTCTTTGATCAGCTGACTCTCACAAAACTCACGCAGCTACACTTTCTTTGCAAGTACTTGTAATGCAGATATTTTCATTGGATTGCCTAGTTACATAAAAAAACATTTAATTTGAAATGTGCAATCAGATTAGTTGTTTCGGCAAAAATCTGTGCTTGTTTTCAGTCAATGTGGACCAGACGCTGTGCCGATAGTCAAACGTCTGGCAACATGAGTCTGATGCGTGTATGTGTGTGTGTGTGTGTGTGTGTGCAGGTTTGGTGGTGAGGGAAGCGCGGATCGAGATCTTCCGGCAGCAGGTGGAGGAGTTGTTTGGTTTGGAAGATTACTGGTGCCAATGTGTCGCCTGGAGTTCCGCAGGAACCACCAAGAGCCGCAAGGTGCACGTCCGCATCGCATGTGAGTATAAACACACACACACACACACACACACACACACACACACACTGCTTTAAAGAGAAGAGGCTTTGCTCTGTCTGCACTGACTGCAGGAGATTTCTCTGTCTGACAGACACTTTGGCTTCATGTTTATTGACACACACACACACACACACACGGTCTGTGAGGAAGTCTGTAAGCTGGCTGAAGGTAATGGAGCATTTATGCAGATCAGAGTCTGCAGACAGGAGACAGTCTGGAGCACACAAACACACACACACACACACACACACACAGGGGACTGTCTGGACATCGCTTTATGGTCGTATTAATCTTGTTAATTTCCTGCAGTTCATCTTGAGTGTGTGCGAGTTGGGAGCAGGTTATCGGTGCAGCCCAAGGGCACTTCACTCTCCCTCTGTCGTCTCGGGCTGAGTGTGTGTGTGTGTGTGTGTGTGTGTGATAGACACAGAGACACGGAGACTGAAGCCGACTGGCAGTACAACACAAGAAACTTCCTCTCATCTGGATGCATTCAGGATCAGAGCTAAATAAATCAATGCGGCTTTGGAATTGGTGGATGGATGGATAGACAGACATATAGATTGTTAAACAGACATAGATAGATAGATAGATAGATAGATAGATAGATAGACATACAGATATATAGATAGATAGATACACTCTTAAAAATAAAGCTGCTTCAAAAGGTTCTTCAAGCGATGCCATAGAAGAACCATTTTTGGTTCCACAAAGAACCATTCAGTCAAAGGTTCTTTAAAGAACCATCTTTTTCTTACCTTTTTGTAATCTGAAGAACCTTATTTCGCCACAAATAACCTTTTGTGAAACAGAAAGGTTCTTCAGATGTTAAAGGTTCTTTATGGAACCATTTAGACAAAAAGGTTCTTCTATGGCATCGTGAAGCACCTTTATTTTTAAGAGTGTAGATAGATAGATAGATAGATAGATAGATAGTCTTCATTCATCTAACATGGTTGTATGTTTCAGGTTTGATAGAGTGAGCAGATTAGTAATTAGCTTAAATTAAAAGCAACATATTTTGAATGGAAAGTCCCCAGGTATGTAGATGTATTTACATAGGTGTTTGTGTGTGTTTGTTGACTCATTCAATCATACTATTGTGAGCAGAGGGGCATTGTGGGAACTCTCAGCTGGGTTATTTTATGGGTGATTGAACAGGGCAGAAATGCTCTCTCTGTCACACGCCAGCACACACAAGATGCAAACACACTCGCACAAAAACACACTCACAGACGTACAGCCGCTATCACAGAGAGAGACGGACATGACAGGAAGATTGAACAAGATGATAGATTATATCACTGATTCACAGCCGAACACAAATTTAGTGCCCAAATAAATTCATGTGAGTTTCTGACACACAAGCGCTGCCCTGTGTATGTGTGTGTGTGTGTGTGGATGGAGGTGATAGGCTCATATGGACATCTCGGTTCGCTGCATGAGGCCTTACATCGAATACAGGCAATTCACCCCCAATCCTGTAGGAGACGCCCGCAGCAATGCAACTCTGTTTGATAACCGGCCGCCAGCAGAAGAACAGCGAATGCGTGAGTTGCGCATTTGAAAACAAAGCCCGCTAGACCATGTGACCATGTGCTGATTCTGAATGCGTCTCTCACAGACTGGCAAAGGAGTATACTTTAAAGGCTTGTGCACTCGTCTTCTTTTATTTGTGTACACTCACAATGAAAACAAAACATTGTGCTTTTGTAAAATAGGATGTCGCTTTCTGCCATTTGAGTGTATAAATCTGTACATAAATCTTCTGTTCCAGATTCATACACATTATTATTTATTGTAAAGTCTTATTTAAATGTTTCTGTTCTCATGTCAGATATATATGTATGTATGTATGCATGTATGTACCAAGAGCTTCTTAAAAGCCACAACAAATTCCTTGTGTGTTTGTGCACACTTGGCGAATAAAGCTGATTCTGATTCTGATTACCTAATCAGAGAATTTCGTTTTCGATTTGAATTCGTTCATTTAAAAGTAGACACTTCAAGCTTTCTATAGACATATTTGTCATGTCTCTGTGTCAAGTATTCGCTGAGTTTGTGATGCGTAGAAAGTTGCTCACGGAGACCTAGACGGCAGAAAGCGCACCGTTTGTTTTGTTTATTTTACAAAAGCACAATGTTTTGTTGTTATTGTCAGTGTACACAAATAAAAGTAGGCCCTTTTTAGATTCGATTGATTTTAGTCTTATCTGAGTATTTAAGGTTTCTCTGTCAATCAGGAAAAACTGAAAGTGAACGCGCCGGCGCGCAGAGGGTTAAAGACGCTGCATTCAATTTTATCTTTAGACTGTAAATTTAGATTTCAAATTCAGTATTGATTTGAGAACTGTTGAAATTATTTACAGTATGTAACGTAAGTACTTTATAAGTAACTGTAATTAAATTACCTAAAAATGAACAGTAATCCCTTACTTTACTTTTTCAGTGGATAAGTAATTTAATTACAGTACAGTACCCAACACTGGTGACAGTATATATGTTTTATTTGATTAGTGACTAAATTCTATTATATTTTATTAGTTTTAGGTCTGTATATAGTGATACGTGTTATATTTGATTAGTGTAGTGATGTGAACAATGTTATATTTGATATGGTATTAGTTTAGGAGCTGAATATGACTTTAATTGTTTTTTTATTTTATATATTATTGGTATATACTGATATGCTATATTTGATTAGTTTAGTGACTTTAAATATATTATATATTATTAGTTTATGGACTGTGTATAGTGATGTAAATGTTATATTTGATTAGTTAGTGGACTTAAATATTGTCTTGATATATTATTAGTTTAGGCACTGTGTGTAGTTAAATAAACAAAAATAAATGTTATTTGATTATTTTAGTAACCTAAAAATTTGTTTAGATTCTTGGTATATAGGAATGGATGTTATATTTGATTAGTGGCTAAATATTTTATATTAGATGTTATATTAGTGACTTTGATTGTATTAAATTAGTGACTTACCTTAAATATATTATTAGTTTAGGCATTGCGTTTAGTGCTAAATACTATATATGATTAGTTAATCTTATTTATTGTCAGTTTAGGAAGAGTGTATTGTGATAGATGTTATATTGGATTAGTTTAGTGACTTTAAATAGCACTTGACATTATATGTGATGAGTTGAGGGACTGTGGTCAGTTCGTTGCTGAAGTCCAGACATTATAATTATGAATGAAATAGGAGTGCTGGTATACAGGTGTGTGTGTGCATCTGTGTGTGTGTGTGTGTGTGTGTTGCTTCAGCTCTGTTTGGGATATTAATGCTGTTTAAGATTTGTTGCTGTAGCAATGTAGAGCACTAAAACTATGAGTTGAATGCATTACACACTCACACAGTCGGACACACACCTCCTCTGAGACGTGATTTATTTGCCTATTACCTCCATCAGTAATGTGAAGGAAAACAGACTTGCATGGTGTGTGTCTCTGTGTGTGTGTGTGTGTGTGTGTGTGTGTCTGTGTGTGTGTGAATGAGCAGAGAAGTAAAAAGCTTGACAGGCTGAAGATATTTTCCTTATGCGCGTGTGTGTTTTATGTGCAGTTGAATGGAGAAATCACAGCGCAGACAATTGAAGGTTCAGGGTGAAATTTAAAAAAAAAAAAATTCTTGATCTCAATATTTTTTATTACAATGTTTTGACGAGTGAAACCGCTTGGGGGAATCATCCATTCAACTGCAGGCACATCAGCTATAAGAAGTAAAGTCTAGTTAAGGCAAAATGGTCATGTTCTCAATTTGATCATTTTTAATCATTTTCAATCAACCAAATTATGTATTGGAGGGACAGAACACATGAATTTATTAATGAATGACCCTAACAATTTTGGAGTGTTGAGGCAAACGTATCATTGAATCAGAATTTACTGAACCGATCGCTAGTTGAAATCTGTCTGTCTGCAGAACTGGTAGTAACTTCATGATTAAATGTAATCTGGATTGCATAATCAGATTCCAAAAACCAAGTACTTGTATACTAATTAGAGTATATTACATTTGATCATAATCAGATTACAGTTACTTTTTATGCATTACATGATTACATATTATTCACACAATGGCAGTAAATGATTCATAATTTATTGATTCTCCCTAATTTTTTTCTCTTTTTTCCTAGTGTCATATCATTTAGCTTTGACTATATTCGAAATATCGGATCATGTAAATGCCATTGTAAATACATTTGCAAATGCTTCTGGATTTGGATGAAAAAGGAAGACTTTGGGCATGTAATGTCGTTGTTATTTTCATGTTTATTAATGTTTGTTCATGTAATGCAGGGATTCCCAAATGATTTGTCAGCCAAACCTGTTAGCCATTTTATTATAAAATGTTCTTTTATTTATTTATTTATTTCTAAATTCTTTATATTTTATAAATAATGTATCATTATCACTATGTATCACTACATTTTTATTTGTCATATTATGAAATATTATATATACATATATATCTATTATATATACACATGTATTTACTGTAAAATGTTATTATTTTATGGGAAATATCACATTATTATTTGTTATAATATGAAATATAATACAACATACGTCATAAATGATCAATGTATGTGTCGCCCGTCAGTAGTGAACAGATATGAAGTCTATTCTTCATCATAAAGCTCACAAAGCAGCAGAGAGAAAGAGGATTGGTATTCACATATTCACCCCCTCCACAACTATTCACACACATCTCTGCATTTACAATTCACAGGTTCACACATGAGGTGTGAGAAGGATGTGTTGAAGACTAGATGAGTCTGGCCTTCTGTCCGTTAGACCTCAAGTGTTAGACACCCACTCACACACACACACACACACATACACACACACACACACACACACTCACACGCGCACACACACGCACACACAGAGACAAACCAGCAGGGAAAAATAGATATTTACACCCACACGTGAACATTATGAGATAATAAAGCGAACGAATAGCACAAATGTTTGCTTTGACCTGAGAATATGGCAGATATGAGCGTCATTCACATGTCCTGGGAGCTGTACTCTTCACCGGTGTGAAGAAACCAATCACACACACTGTCAACTGCACACAAAACATCACAATGAGATGAAATCCAGTGCGATAATAAATTCTGTGCTACTTATTATTATGTGGGGTGCAAAAGTCTGAGAGAGCATCTGTTATTTTTTCCATTTCCATTTTTTTTTTTTTTAATAAAATGACCACGTGAAATGTAAGAAATATTCTGTGCTATTTCTAGGTGACTAATGAAGTGTAAGTAAATGAGCCGCGTCTTTGTCTCCATTCTCCACAGTCTTGAGGAAGACGTTTGAGCAGGAACCCTTGGGGAAGGAGGTGTCACTCGAACAGGAAGTGCTGCTGCAGTGCCGCCCACCCGAGGGCATACCGCCTGCTGAGGTACTCTCTAACACACACACACACACACACACACACACACACACACACTCACACTCACACTCACACTCAAACACACACACACACTCGCTTGCTTGTGTCAATACCATACAGATCAGCTTTGCCTATAGGGATGAATGTCAAGCTCTATCCTGTGTTGCCAGCTGTCAAACTATTTTTTTTATAATTAAATGCACTAATTAACATGTTAAACTGACAGCTCATATTCATATTAGTAGGGTACAACAAGGCTGAAGGCATACTTTAAGAAAAATGTGCTTTTCTCTACTCTTAGAAAAAATATATATGTTTTTATTAAACATTGATGGAGCAACAGATTTTGTGTGAAAAGAAATGATAAAAGTGGTTTGTTTTGTTTAAAAAATAGTGCTGGGCAACGATTAATCGCGATTAATCGCATCCAAAATAAAGGTTTTTGTGTACATAATATTTGTGTGTGTACTTTGTATATTTATTATGTATACAGTATATAAATACACACACATGCATGTATATATTTAAGAAAAATATGTTATGTTTATATATTAAATATATTTAGATATAATCTAAATTATATGAATATAAATATATGTAGATATTTTCAAAATATATACTGTATGTGTGTCTTTATATATACATAATAAATAGTACACACACAAATATTATGTACACAAAAACCTTTATTTTGGATGCGATTAATCGCGATTAATCGCATCCAAAATAAAGGTTTTTGTGTACATAATATTTGTGTGTGTACTTTGTATGTTTATTATGTATACAGTATATAAATACACACACATGCATGTATATATTTAAGAAAAATATGTTATGTTTATATATTAAATATATTTAGATATAATCTAAATTATATGAATATAAATATATGTAGATATTTTCAAAATATATACTGTATGTGTGTCTTTATATATACATAATAAATAGTACACACACAAATATTATGTAAACAAAAACTTTTATTTTGGATGCGAATCGTGATTAATCATTGCCCAGCACTATTAAAAATGTTATACATGTATGAGGTGGCGAGATGAGCTTTTTTATCCCACACACGCAGCATTTATACAAGTACTTTAGCTAAAGCAACATGTTTTGAATAATATCTAAGTTACTTGTTCAAAACAACCACTCTACTTTCAAAATATAAAACTATAAATGTATTATTCAAAATGAAAACAAAAGTCTTAGACACTTGTTGTTGTCAGACTTTGTGGATCTGTTCATCTGTTAATATGATGAACTAGGCCGCTGGTTATTCTGCGAGGACACCTGTGTGAACTTGAGCAGACTGAACTTCATACATCCATGAAGAATGACCTTGAGAGCAGCTGGTTAAATATCACTCGGAAATGTGAAGCTTGTTGTGAGAAAAGCTTGCACATCATTTGAATGCAGATTCCACTTTTTTTTAAAATAATGCATTAATGTCTGAATGTTTTTTGTGATACTGTAGAGTATGTGTGTATGCAAAGCTTGTTTATGTCTTTCTGGAGTGTCAGTTCCACTGAACTCTAAGGTCTCATGAACTGTTTAAAAGAAGTGTGAAAGTACACTGTAAATGGAAGAAAGAAAAACACACTAACCTGACTGACTGATTTACTGTCTAACAGCTTTGACATGTTTTGCATGATCTTAAAAACTTTTAAATATAAAGGCTATATATATATAAATATAAATATAATTTTGACAAATATTAATATATAAATATATAATTCTATATATATATTTTTAAAAATATATACATTTGTAATTATTTTATGGTATGTTTTTTAAGTGAAAATTATGAGTTGAACAAGATAGTACAGGAACATCTGTTACTTTTTAATAATTTTTTATAGTTTTAATAATTTCCAAAAACAGAAAAATATTATTTGTACAGTATATTACAGGAAAATCAATTATTAAATTGATAAATTGATAAATTTGGTCACTTTCAATTATTTTATTAATGTACATTTTTATAATTGTGATAATTAAAAACAGAATAGGATTATTTGAACCAGATAACACAGGAAAATCAGTCGTTAATAATATAAATATAAATATAATTTTGACAAATATTAATATATAAATATATAATTCTATATATATATTTTTAAAAATATATACATTTGTAATTATTTTATGGTATGTTTTTTAAGTGAAAATTATGAGTTGAACAAGATAGTACAGGAACATCTGTTACTTTTTAATAATTTTTTATAGTTTTAATAATTTCCAAAAACAGAAAAATATTATTTGTACAGTATATTACAGGAAAATCAATTATTAAATTGATAAATTTTGTCACTTTCAATTATTTTATTAATGTAAAGTTAATAAAATAATGATTTTTATAATTCATTTCAATCTTTGTCATTTTTATTGAATATTTATTATGTTTTTAAATATTTTTGTAACCATAATAATGATTCAAACATAAAAGGATGAGTTGAACCGAAGAGTGCAGAAAAATCAGTCATTAAATACAATTATAAAATTATTAATTTTGTACTTATTAATAACTTTAATAACTTTAATTTTAATAATTAAAACTAGAACAGAAAAGGATGAGTTGAACAAGGTAGTACAGGAAAATCTGTTACAATTTATTTTATTTTAATAATTTTTATAGTTTCAATAATTAAAAAAACTGAAAAATATTATTTGAACTGTATATTACAGGAAAAGCAATGATTATATTGATGAATTCCTTAATTTTGTCACTTTTAATTATTTTATTAATGTACAAAACAGAATAGGATGATTTGAACTAGATAACACAGGAAAATCAGTCGTTAATAAAATTATTATTTTTATAATTCATTTCCATCTTTGTCATTTTTTTTTTATTTTTTATATTTATTATGTTTTTAATATTTTTATAGCCATAATAATGATTAAAATATAAAAGGATGAGTTGAACCGGAGCGTGCAGGAAAATCAGTCATTAAATAAAATTATAACATGATTCATTTTGTACTTATTAATTATTTTAATTATTTTAATTTGAATAATTAAAACCAGAACAGAATAGGATGAGTTGAACAAGATATGCGTGCATACATCTCAGGATGCACCTCATGAAGTTGGAGTGTTGAAAAAGCTTAAATATCAGAGAATTTAAATTTTTTCATTTGTATTTTTTCATCATCATTCCTATCAGTGCTCCTTCAGAATTTTGACTTTCCTGTTTCTCCACAATGTGGACGGTGTGTGTGCTGCTGACAGAGGCGGACTTAACCATTAGGCAAAGGTAGGCGACCGCCTTGGGCCCCCAAAAGCCAAGGGCCCCCTAAAATGCTTTTTATATGCGAGATGCACGTTCAGTGTGGACGCACAAGCGGTTGCTCTGGTGTTCATTACCACGACAACCGTCTGTGCGTCCACGTTGAACGTGCTTCTTAGCAAAAGTAGGGCGATGTAGAAAATGGGGACGGAATCCCGGAATATATTCATAAAAACGGAATTTACTGTGTAACGCGGAATGTGACGGAATGAACGGCGCAGACGCACATTTCCTTTGCTAGTTTGCTATTTAAGCACCTGCAACGCTTGCGGTTGTCGTCTGTAGTAGCTAAATAGTATTTTTGCCATTTAATATTAACATACACTAGTCCATATCGCGGTTAGATTGAAGTGTACTGAATTGCATTTGATTTATTCATTCAATATTTGACGAATTCCGTGACATTTCTCGTTACACAGTAAACTTATGTTGTGTAGCATTTTGAATGTACAAAAATTAAAGGGTTTGTTTAATTTTCATTGGAATAAAAGATAGATTAATGTTTTCGCCTTCATTTGATTACCAGAAAAATGAAAATACACAACACAGAATTTCTAAAAAAGAAGTAAATAAAATTAAAATTTCATAGGGCCCTATTATGGTATACAAATTAATAAATTAAGTTGTTTTTATGAATTCAATTAATTCGATATGTTTTTGATTAAACCATTAAAACGGAATACAGAAAAAAAAAGAAAAAGAAAGTGCAGAATTTGGGCCCTAAGAATATAATTTTTGTTAAACATTTAATAGGCCTAAATTGTTGTTAAATTAAACAAGTTTTATGATTTGAATTAATTAGACATGCTTTTTTGTTAAAATTTAATATAATCATCCAGAAAAAAACTAAAAACAAAACTGAATCCAGAAAAATTTAAAAGGACAAAAAGATTTTGGAAAAAATAAAACGTAGGCTAATTTGGGGAAAATAAAACGGATTTCATAGGGCCCTACAAATAGCATGCGCCTGAAGCTATAATTTTAATACTAAGCAACAGTGCATATTATATAGGGCCTATTTTAATTTTTTTAAATGGCGCTCACTCGTTTTTGTGAAAGACCCAAGAAGGACCATGCACAGTCACTTTCCACACAGGCACACTTCATGTTTGGTTGAAATAATCCTTAAGCATGTAAATTTATAATTTCCTTCAGTTTAATTTAAATGTGCAATTAAAATAAATAAAAATAAATTTATATTTTAAAGTTTAGAATTAGACATCCTTGCGTTGTGTAGACAATTGCATAGTGAAAATTACCCCAACTCACCACCTAGTGTCCAACCTACTCTAATACTATTATAACCTGTTTAAATGTGAACAAGGGATTTACAACATTAAAGAAATCCTTTATAACATGTACATGAAAAATCTAAAAGATTAGACACAACTATGGGGCACGGTCGTGCAACAGCGAGCAACAGTGAAAGGAACCTCAAGGTTGTAAATGTGTGAAATTGTATAGGGCCCCATTCCTGTATTTTGCCTGGGGCCCCCAAATCACTAAATCCGCCCCTGGCTGCTGAATGCTGTAGTTGTGTGTATGTAGTGTATACGCATGTGGAGTTTGTCTGTCATCATACAGTACGTGTGTTCAGAGCCGTCAGAGTCGTTTCTGCTCCTGGCTTTGACCCGAAGGTCGAGGGTTCCCAGAAGACCCGTAAACGACAGCTGCGGCTCCCAGAGGACACTTCACACACAAACACACACACACACACTCATTCGGGGCAGAGTAAGATGAGATGTGAAGAAGAGCCATGTGAGTTCCACCGAGTGCTGCAATATCTCTCTGTTCCGCTCGCTGACTCCGTCTAGACTGAAAAACCTCCGTCCCGTCCCTGCGTGTTCCCGGAGGGCACTGGGAACAGCGTGACCTGGTCAGGATATACATTTTCATGTAAATATCATTTGCTTTTTCTGAACAATGCGAGCGAGTGACCTCTGTCACCTCCGGGCGTATTTTCTGAACACCCACAGCGTGAGCCGTGGCCATTAGGGAGCCAGAACGGTCTGAAATAACAGTGCAGAACGACGAGACCCGGCCAATCACAGAGCCCTCATTAAAATCACACTGTTTCCATGGCGATAGCATATAATATACATACAGGTTAACTTGGACACACCGGCGGGCCATAGTTAGAGACCAAAGACCACTACTTTATACAGTCACAATTATATTCTTGCCCTCTGACACACTCACATACACACACACACACACACACACACACACAGACACACACGTGTAAAGCATAATACAGTGGCAGGAGTTTATATACTGAGGGAGCTATATTTGTACAATGAATGGTGTGCTATTCATAACATCCGTAAAATCTGCAGAAACCATCAGGACGCGGTGGCAAACACACATGCAGATACACTTGAAGCACTCTAGAGACACACATAAACACACACACACACACACACTATTGAGACTCCAACTGTATTTCATACTAATGTTGTTGAAGCTTCTCTGTAACTGTGGCTTTCTAAGTTCCCAGATATTCATAATTTAAAGTAGTTTAAGTAATTTAAACAGTCAAGCTGCACTTTTCATAAATATATGGTTCATTCTCAGGAACGCTGCCATTTTCTGTCCCTGTAATTACCCGGAAAAATTATAGATACTTAGTCACTTAGTCTGTTCAAAGATTTTTATTTTATTTTAATGAAAGCCTCTTCTGCTCACATAGGCTGCATTTATTTGGTCAAAATTCAGTAAAATCAGTATTATTGTGAAATATTATTATAATTTTAAAAAACTCTTTTCTATTTGAATATATTTTAAAATATGATTTATTCCTGTGATCAAAGCTGAATTTTCAGCATCATTACTCCAGTCTTCAGTGTCACATGATCCTTCAGAAATCATTCTGATATGCTGCTTTTTTGTCAGGATTCTCTGATAAAAATAAAAAAAAGTTCAAGCAGCATTCATTTTTAATAGAAAGAAGCAGCATTTATTAGAAATAGAAATATTTAACATTGCATGTGTCTTTACTATCACTTTTGATTAATTTAATATGTCCTTACTGAATAAAAGTTTTAATTTCCATTAAAAGAAATCTTACTTACCCCAAACTTTTGAACGATAGTGTGTATTATATCATTTTTAAGTTAAAATTTAATTTTTTCACTGTCTTTTTTTCATCTAAAATGCTCTATGCATTTTCTTAGTTAAAGGGTTAGTTCACCCAAAAATGAAAATTAGCCCACAAATTACTCACCCTCAAGTCATCCTAGGTGTATATGACTTTCTTCTTTCAGATGAATCCAGTCGGAGTTTTATTCAAAATTGTCTTTGATCAATCTGCTCAAGCTGTTTAATCCTGTTTAATGCCACTCAGCAGGTGTTGCATGCTTCAGTCCAAAAGAAGTTAAATAAAAAGCGCCCATCCATAAAAAAAAATGTCTCACACGGCTCCGGGGGGTGAACAAAGCATGATGCGTTTTTGTAAGAAAAATGTCCATATTCAAAACTTAATAATCACTTTAATGTCGCTTGCGCCAACAGTCCTACACGGAAGCAGTTCTGGGCAGATGACGTATGAGGTCAGCGTTGCACATGCGCCGCTCAGAAGTGACGCACGCGGAAACGCAGCGGAGAGATCAAAACAAAACAATGGTCACTTATTAGAAGTACAAAACGAGGATTTGTAAAGAAGAATGTCCGCAAGCTAGATTAAAGTGATTATTACGTTTTGAATATGGATATTTTTCTTACAAAAACGCATCGATTCGCTACAGGAGGCCTTTGTTCACCCCCCGGAGCCGTGTGAGACACTTTTTTTATGGATGGGCGCTTTTTATTTAACTTCTTTTGGACTGATGCATGCAACACCCGCTGAGTGGCATTAAACAGCTTGAAAGGTCAAATACAATTTTTAATATAACTCCGACTGGATTCGTCTGAAAGAAGAAAGTCATAGACACCTAGGATGCCTTGAGGGTGAGTAATTTGTGGGCTAATTTACATTTTTGGGTGACTAACCCTTTAAAGAAACCAGAGCTTTTTGTTACACTTTTTTTTTTTTTTACCCCGGTGAATATTTTTCAGGGTAAGTCTATATTTGAAAGTCAATTTCAGTTTTCTTATTAAAGTCTGGGATGCAAAAAAACTATTGAACATTTTCACTGCTATTGCCTAGGACAAAAAGATACAGTTCATTGAACATATGATTTATTTATGGCATGACATAGTGGGGCATGTTGTCACACTATATGGACCTTTTTTTTTTTTTGCAATGAAAACCTATTAAACTGGCTAAAGATTTTAAGCACATAATAAATAAATAAAGATGAAAAACATTCAGGCAAAATTAGAAAATTTTTATAATTCATGCTGTCTGACCTGTATGTACAGTAATTTCAATACTAATGTAACAGTTTAATTAGTCAGCATATCATGTAATTATTTCAGTCCATTTGTTTAATTTATTGACATCATGAATCGAATAGAGTAGAATAGAATAGAATAACACAAAACTGTAACATACAAAAACACTGGACCATTGTTATATTATAGTATATATTATTTATAATTCATATACATTGTTTAGATAAAACAGCAAGATTGCTTAATCTTGGTGTTTTAAAATAACACACAAAAGCACTGCTATAGAGAAAACTCACATTTGTGTAATTGGACAGTTGACTTGTGACAATTTCTCCATGTGACAACTAGCCCCGCTCTCCCCTTTCCAAACGTACTGTGTCAGGGTTAAAATAATAGTGTTTTAGGGTCAGATTTTGGGTTAGTAATTGCTTCTCCAGTGTTGATGGTGGTTAGGACTTACTTTGGGCGTGTGGTGGGAGAATATAATTTAACTGCGTGCTTTACACCGCTACTTGTTGGGAAAAATAGCTTGTTAGTAGAAAAGTGGCACTATTTGGAAACAGCTAAGCTGCTGTCACGCTACTGACAAATGTAGTTAAGTTAGAAACACTGCTTATTTTAGCTTCTTCTCAGCGCTGCTCCAAACACACGTTCAATAGAAAGCTGCAAAACAGCTTCCAGCAGCGTGTTTGATGCTCCTGCAGCCTCACAGTTACAGGAATTAATATCTCCTTCATTTGCTCAGAGCAAAAGCACTTTACTGTGTTTTATGCTAATGAAGATGGAGATTGTTTACGGTAACAGACTTTTATGGTGTGCCATTAATTAAATGTGCTGATGTTCTCTATGTTGGTAATGTGTCAGCGTGTGTGTAAATTTCAGAAATGCATCTGGAGATGGAGTGAGTTATTGAGTCCGAGCCGAGTTAATGCAGTACACATGCTGACACTCACATTTTGACATGTATGTGTACGCACACGCCAGGTCAAAGTCATAAATTCAAATCTGTAAGTATGTGTCCATTGAATAATAGCATTTGAATATGGCTTGAAGTAAAAAAAAAATATATATATATATATATAATACATTTTGGATCTGTAAATTATTTAAATGCTTTTGAAGGAAAACTCTTCTGCTTACCAAGGCTGCATTTATTAGTGTATAAAATGTGTGCTAAAATTATTACAATTTCAAACAACTGCTTTCTATTGAATTATATTTTAGTGTAATTTATTTCTGTGGTGCAAAGCTGAATTTTCAGCATCATTACTTTACAGTCCTCAGTGTCACATGATCCTTCAGAAATCAGTCTAATATGCTAATTTGCCCCTCAAGAAACTTTTTTAATTATTATTAATTTTGTAAACAGTTAACAATTGTAAATTGTAAACAATTTAGTGGGAAAAAGTTTTTATCTAAACAATTTGTAATCTAGAATTTATAATTAATATAAATTATTATTTGTGATTTTTTTCCCCTCCAAACTAAGGCTGACACATATGTGTTAGGATTATGGACCTGTTTTGCCCCTGTTTCTGTTCCGGTTTTTCCTTATTTGGTCATGTTCCTGTCCTCGTTTAATTTGATTAGGATCCTATGCACCTGTGTTTCCCCAATTATCCTTTGTATTTAAGTCTCTGCCTTTGCGTTCAGTGCTTGTCGGGTCTACTTGTTTTCTACGTGTGTTGCTCAAGCTCCTGTTGTGGATTATTCCCAGTGTTTCCTTGATTAAAGACTGTTAAACATTTCTTCGTGCCTCCAGCGTGCTCCCCGAACAGCGTGACAATATGTTTTTTTTATATTGTGCTAATTAACCTGTTTAATAACAGATTTCCATTGTAACAAAAAACAAGAAAAACCAGCTTTACACATCAAATAACATACATTTTATAATTTTATATAGCAGAAATAACATCAACTGGAACATTCATTCAATTGTTTGGACTTAAAATCAATATTGATAGGGGCAAAAATGTTTCTTGACAAGAACAGCGTTCTTTGCTTGAACTAAAAGAAGCATTAAAGTTGGCAAGGTGAAGCTGAGTGTGTGTGAGGTGTGTTTAAGCTCTCAAGTGAGCGCAGAGGTTAGGAGGAAGTGTTTCAGTGTGTGTGTGTGTGTGTGTGTGTGTGTGAGCACTGTAGTACTTTACCATGTGGCGTTCGTGGGGAAGTGTGTGTTCATTATGCAGGACTCAAGGGACGAATTGCACACGCTAAACACACCTGATCTCCATGATGACCCGTAACCGCAAATCTGGCCCTGCTGTCTGCAGCTGTCATTTATCTCAACACACTTTCATTCTCCTGCCCTCGCGCTTTTTCACTCTTCCTTTCTGTTTTTTTATCCCCCTATCCATTCATAAACACAACCAGTCCATAAGATCAGGCTACTTGAGGACATTTCTCTGTTAATATTAAAATATATAATATAAAATAGTGCTGTCAATTAATTAATCAAACCAAAATGAATTAATTACACAATATACTTACTGATTAAGTATCTCGATTAATTTGCTGAGAAAAGCTTTATTTGGAATGATTATTGCTAAAATTACATACATGTCAGAGAGCATTAATTATTCATTCAAATTTCTAATTTTGCATTAATTTGTCCAACTTTTTTTTTAATCATTTTTATAATTAATTTGACTATATTCATGTGTTGAGACTTAATAATAGATAATATATATATTTATTTTAATTATATTATTATTTATTATTATATAAATATATAATTAAAATTATATCAATTTTTTTATTTATAATTATATGACATATTAAATACAAATTATGTATATACTTCTATATTAAATATCTATATATTAAATTATTTTTATCACACTTTTTATGATTTTTTCCAGGTGCTATTAACGTTGCCATTTTTTATTAACTTGTACACGCTTTCTAATAATTCAACGCTATTGCACTTTTAAGAGTGGAAACTGCCTCTTTGAATGTAAAATGAATAATAGGCTGCAATATAGTTTTACAAATCCATTATATTGTAACAGATTCATGAAACAGTCCGGTATTTTAGCTTTAGTGTGTTTTTTGGAATTTTGAGTTCTGAAAGTTACAGTATGTTCATACACGGTGAATTCTTGCTTTTCAAGAGATCAAGGAAAAATAATACGAGGCCTTTAAGGGATTCCTTCTGCAAAACAATAAATAGATCCTATGGCCTTTTTTCTTCGTGTTCATTATTGTTTTAACAGATGCTTTCTTAAAGCGACTGCCTGCAGACAATTAATATAACAAATAAGAGTGATGATATCAAATGTTACACACAGAGCTGCAGTGTGTGTGTGTGTGTGTGTGTGTGTCTCTGTGGAGTTTGTGATCTCTGGAGGTTCTCGGTGCATCTGTGTTGTGATTAATGACCGTCTCTCCCCTCACACAGCACAACAACAGCTCAATACAGCTCTCGTCTCATTTCTCCTCTCTTCTCCTCTCGACTTAGCTCTCCTCTCCTCTCTTATTGCTCAAAAGTTACTCTTTCATAACTCAGCGGAGACCTCATTACACACCATCTTTGTTTCAAATATTTCTTGTAAAATTTCTAAAGAGAAATAATTATAGCTACAAATAAGATATTTTCCCCTACTGAATCGATAGATAGATAGATAGATAGATAGATAGATAGATAGATAGATAGATAGATAGATAGTCATTTCTCCTCTCTTCTCCTCTCGACTTAGCTCTCCTCTCCTCTCTTATTGCTCAAAAGTTGCTCTTTCATAACTCAGCGGAGACCTCATTACACACCATCTTTGTTTCAAATATTTCTTGTAAAATTTCTAAAGAGAAATAATTATAGCTACAAATAAGATCTTTTCCCCTACTGAATCGATAGATAGATAGATAGATAGATAGATAGATAGATAGATAGATAGATAGATTGTTGAAAACCATGTGTCTAATCAGAAAAAATGTACAAAAAATAATTTGGGATTTGAGAAATTGTTCTTGTCTGATAAGAAAAACTAATAGTGACGCTTGCCTAAGCAAACACCAGTAATTAATAGCTGATTTAATGCACTTATCACATGAGACAACAGTGTCCAATGTGTGTGTGTGTGTGTGTGTGTGTGTGTGTGTGAAAGGTATATATAGCTTTGGGCCTCAGTGACATGCTCTGATGGCCCAGTTCTGTCTGTTCACCAGCCCCCAACCCTCCCTCAATCTGTGTGAGTGTGTATGTGCGTGTGTGCGTGTGTGTGTGTGTAAAAAAGATAAATTTCCCATCCGCCCAACTGCGCAGAGGAATTTTTCCACTCTTGCGTCTTTATTTAAGTCGGCAGCAGAACTTTGATGGCAACACAAAAGAAACAGACAGAATGACTTTATCTGCTGAAATATTCACGCAGCCATTTGCTCTTCAGATACACACGCTCTGATCTCACACACACACCTCCGACCTGAGCAGGAACAGGAAGCTGATCAGACATCAGAGTATCAGGATCAGAATATAAGGAGCTTTATGACAAAAAAGGAGATTTGAGGACTGTGTTCTCAATGGAAGACTAGCATACTGCGCAAAAAATGTCTACTGTTTTTAAAATGTAACTGTATACATTTTAAACTGTCATGTGCTACGTTGTATTACATTTAATGCTATTTAATAACCTTTTTCTATATCATTTTGATCATTCTTTGCTGAATTAGTTGTTGTTCACAATCTACTACATGCCTTCCGTCGTCTGATTGATAGTTTATACTTTTTTTAGCGAATAAAAGGCCTTTTAGTGTAATTGTACAAACATCCACCTTTAGCTTGTGGTTCACGTGTCTTTTTGCTGTGAAATCTTTCTTGATCTTTATATAGTTAACTTTTATATTGTTAGTAGTAATATTTCGGGATGAAAACTTATTAGACTGAAGCAACTTAGGTTTACTTGATTGTCCTTACATCATTTTTATAAAAATCATGCTAAAATGTAAGTATCAAATATGATCAGACTTTTGAGGAATGTTTATTTGTTCATCTCTCAATCATCACTGTATTGCTTTGCATTATAACTACAGAACTTTGATCATAAAACTTAGTACTTAAATATCATCTAACTAAAGACATTATTTGGAGATATAGAATGAAAACTGACATTTATATGCATTTTAGGTAAGTTTTTGGTCATATAAATATCAGCATATGCACCAAATTATATATTTTTGCTCAGTTTGAGCCTCTGAATAAAATTTAGGTGTTTTTTTCCTCATCAAGTATGAGCTCCATATTCTCACTATATCATGAGCCATAAAAGCCTGATATATCAAATACGATACGCACAAACAAAACAAAACACACTAATAGATTTTCTTTTATATTTTGTCTAAAGGTTCAATAAACTGTGCTATTTTTTTTATGGATTTTCTGACTATTATTTCATGTCAGGCTGGCTAAGTAGCTTTACAGGACTATTTTCATGTCAAAAAATAAAAACTGATCTGGGGGGGGGGGGTTATCCATCGCACTAGAAACAGTAGGTCAAGTCAAGCACATTGCATTGTGGGACACAGATACAGTATGTGTGTGTGGGCTTGTCAGCTGCTAGTTTCACTGACTTAATTAACAACAGCAGTTGTGCCAATTATGTTAATGAGACTGCTAATGCCAAGCAGTCAATAACACAGACTTACAGTGTGTGTGTGTGTGCTGTGTGTGTGTGTGTGTGTGTGTGTGTGTGTGTGTGTGTGTATGTGCGCGCGCTTTTGTGACAAATGAGGACATAAATTTGTATAATGACAAAGGTATGACATAGGTATTACAAGGAGAATGTGACTTTTCAGGACATTACCCCATGTCCCCACTTTTCAAAACGCTTATAAATCACACAGAATGGAGTGTATTGAAAATCTGAAATAGCACAAAGTTTCCTTTAAGGGGTAGGTTTAGGGGTAGGGTTGGTGTAGGGCAATAGCACATACAGTTTGTACAGTATAAAAACCATTACGCCTATGGGATGTCCCCACTTTTCACAAAAACAAACCTGTGTGTGTGTGTGTGTGTGTGTGTACTTGTTTATGCTACATTGTGAGGACCAAATGTCCCCATAAGGATAGTAAAACCTGAAATTGTTGATATTGTGGGGAACGGCCTACGGTCCCCATGAGGGGGAAAAAATGATTACAAATAGTAAATGATGTTTATCTGAAAGTGTAACAATGCAAACAGCTTTTCTGTAAGAGGTAGGTTTAGGGTTAGGGTTGGGTTAAGGGATAGAAAATATTGTTTGGTCAGTATAAAAGTAATAGAAGTCTATGGAAAGTCCCCACAATTCACAGAAACAAACATATTACATATTACCATCAACAAACAGACATTAAACAATATTGTTAAACACATAGCCACTGTTGGGTTTGTATTTGTATATATTCATAGTCTTAATGTGTTAGTTGGTTTTCAAGGGTTCTGGCTCGTCAGGCCTGGTACAGTCCTGGTTTAGGTAGACAGTTATACGAGTTAAAGTTGACCTGGTAGCTGGTTGAATGATTTCTGAAGGATCATGTGACACTGAAGACTGGAGTAATGATGCTGAAAATTCAACTTTTCATCACAGGAATAAATTAGATTTAAAAATATATTATATTAGAAAACAGTTATTTTAAATTGTAATAATATTTCACTATATTTCTGTTGAGTTGACTGCGTTGCAGAATATAACTTGAAGTGTTTGACCAACACTTAAACCAATAAATAATTGATTTAATCATTATTCAAATGTACTGATTTATTTTTTAATATTCAATTATTCCATAATATTAACATTCCAGGCTTATGGGGAAAAAAACTGCTACTGGATTTAAATAATTTTCCTTTCATATATTTCTGCATGTCATTTTTAGTAATAGTAGGATTCGTTTCCAAGTGATGTTTGAATGAAGGTTTTGTTTCTCTAAGAAGTTCATGAAAAGAGTTCATCCAGCTGAGCGAATTCCAGTGCGGATCTCTCTGTCTGTTCTCTGTGAAAATAGAAAAATCTCTTCACAGCGTTCCTCAAATATCTGTGTCTCACACACACACACACACACACACACACACACACACACCGCGGCCCGCAGACGACACTGCTGGAGGAGGCTGTCAGCCGGGGCGTCTGATCACAAAAAGATGAAAGAGACATAAACTGATTCTACTTTTACTATCTTTCTTTCTGTAGATACAAAAGAAATCAGCTCAATGTGGCCTGGCGTGATTGTTAGAATTACACATTATTTCCAGATGATCCAATATGATTTATCATGATGAATTCAGAAGAGATAGCAGATCAAACTAAGAGCAGCATAAAGGCATAGTTCACAAATAAAAGAGTTACATTTTCACTAAAATGAAAATTCTGTCATCATTTATTCACCCTCTTGTCATTCCCAACTTGTATGTCTTTCTTTCTTCCGTGAAGCACAAGCTCTGTGTGTGTGTGTGTTAGAATTACACATTATTTCCAGATGATCCAATATGATTTATCATGATGAAGTCAGAAGAGATAGCAGATCAAACTAAGAGCAGCATAAAGGCATAGTTCACAAATAGAAGTTAAATTTTCACTAAAATGAAAAATCTGTCATAATTTATTCTTGTATGACTTTCTTTCTTCTGTGAAACACAAGCTGTGTGTGTGTGTGTGTGTGTGTGTGTGTGTGTTTCATCTACTGTGTTTGTTCGAGCTCAAGGTGAGAGTAAATTCCAGGTCTATGTAATAACAATGTTGGCTTGTGCTTCATATCCTCCACTGCTGGAGTCTTATTAGATGTCAAAATATAGTCTGAATACTGACATCATGTTTATTCTATAGAGAGATAGACAGGTTTGCTGTGAACTCAGATGTCAAATTGGACAAGTCTGCAGATAATATACACAACAATTCAAAAGTTTGGGGTCAGTAGGATTTTTTTACTTTTTCTTTTATTCATCATACATCATGATTTCAAATAATTGCTGTTATTTGAACTTTCCTTTCATCAAAGAATCCTGAAAAAAAATAAAAAATTCCACAAAAATATAAACTGTCTTCAACATTGCTAATTGTCACAGTCTTCAGCGGGTGTGCCCAGGAGGGCCACCAGATGACTGTGTTCTGGGAGCACATGGCTTGTGTTGTGTTTGTCTGTTGCCATGTGCTCTCTCCTGTCTATTGTCTGGCCCCTCCCATCTTGTTACCTCGTTATTGTTTTAGTTGCTCCACCTGTGTCTCCCTCGTTAGCCTCCTCGTTTGGTTACTATTTATTCTCCTTGTGTCTGTCATCCTGTGCTGATCCGTCATTTCTCATTGTGTGTGTTTCGTGTCTGCATGTGTGCAGCTTTAGGCCTGCCTGTCTGTTTTTCCCCCTCGGGGTGGTTTGAGTTTGTTTTTGTTTCATTTTTTACTAAAATAAAATACCATTTCTCCAGCGATTGAGTCCTCGCTTCATCTCCCCGCACGCACCGCGACAGCTAATAATAAGAAATATTTATTGAGCAGCAAATCAGCATATTAGAAAGATTTCTGAAGAAACATGTGACACTGAAGAGTAATGATGCAAAAAATTCAGCTTTGATCACAGGAATAAATTACATTTTAAAATATATTACAGTAGAGAACAGTAATTTAAAATTGTAATAACATTTCATATTATTTCTGTTCAGTTTACTGTATTTTTGATCAAATAAATACAGTCTTGGTGATAGGGCTGGGCGATATGACCTAAAATCAAAACCTTGATAATTTTTATTTATTTATTTATTTTGTGCCCTCATAGTTCATTAAAAGTTTGTACTGTAAATATACTCAACATTTATAGGTGGGATTTTTTTTCTGATGAAAGCGTGCATTTCTTATCTTTCATTTTTTGCAAACAAAATAAATGAGTATTGCCATGTGAAAAGTAGAAAATAACCAGCATCTCTTGCAAACGAAATACATTTAAAATATTGTCATGTGAAAAGTAGAAAATAAATAGTATCTTTTGTAAATGAATATTATTTTAAATAAATATAATCACTTGCATCTCCTGTAAACAAATGTTTTAAATAATGAATGTAAATAGAACACTGCAGATTAAGAGAAGATCTCAGTGATCTTGTCCTGTCACTCTATATGCCGACAATCATAGTATGTTTTTAAGAGGAAAGTATTAATAGGATTTAAAAACTGTAATAACTGACATGGGAAAATTACATCGGTTAGAGGTTCTGAGTTTCGGTTTCGATTTCTTTTCGATTCATTATTCACTTGGTGAGCAAAATTACTTTACATAGCCTTGGTGGTAAAATTACATTTTAAAATATATTTATTTTAAACAGTTATTTAAAATTATAATAATATTTCTGTTCAGTATACTGTATTTTTGATCAAATAAGTGTAGTCTTGGTGAGCATACGAGACTTCCAAAACATAAAAAAATCTGGCCAACCCTAAAAAATATAAATAAATAAAAAATAATAATATGCATATATGTCAATATGCATTTTTTATTTATTTTTATTTATTTAATTTTTGCTTAAAATTCTTCCTTGTAATATTTATTTATTGCCTTTTTCATTTTTGGCTTGATACTAATATACAGTGGGTACGGAAAGTATTCAGACCCCCTTAAATTTTTCACTCTTTGTTATATTGCAGCCATTTGCTAAAATCATTTAAGTAATTTTTTTTTCCTCATTAATGTACACACAGCACCCCATATTGACAGAAAAACACAGAATTGTTGACATTTTTGAAGATTTATTAAAAAAGAAAAACTGGAATATCACATGGTCCTAAGTATTCAGACCCTTTGCTGTGACACTCATATATTTAACTCAGGTGCTGTCCATTTCTTCTGATCATCCTTGAGATGGTTCTACACCTTCATTTGAGTCCAGCTGTGTTTGATTATACTGATTGGACTTGATTAGGAAAGCCACACACCTGTCTATATAAGACCTTACAGTTCACAGTGCATGTCAGAGCAAATGAGAATCATGAGGTCAAAGGAACTGCCTGAAGAGCTCAGAGACAGAATTGTGGCAAGGCACAGATCTGAAATGGCTGCAATATAACAAAGAGTGAAAAATTTAAGGGGGTCTGAATACTTTCTGTACCCACTGTAAATATCTGTTTTAAATATGTAATTTAAATGAGTAAATATGCTTTTTTTTCCACTACACCCATGCTACCACTACTGTGCTCAGTTATGATTCGCTAGTTCTGTCACTCGGGATTGATAGTAAGCTTAGGGTGTTTTCACACATGGCCTGTTGTTTCGGAACCTGGCGCGTTTCCCCACTTAGCTCGGTTTGTCTTTGCCATTCAAAAATTAAAGCGCACTTTTTTGTTTTATAATGCCGTCTTATTGCTCTTCTTTGTAGTATGTGCATTTTAAAAATGTTTTCCCAATCAATCCTGGACTCCTGCTCAAAATGATAAATTATTATTAACGACAGCTACAAAAAACCCAACAATAAGCCCGCAAAGCTGTTATTGTTCCATTCTGACAGATGACAGCTCAGTGAAATCCTGGAAAATAAACCGTGGAACTTTGACCAATGAGAGAACAGTTTACTCACGCGTGACTTGTATTAACAAATTTGGTCCGTTTAGAAACTTTGCTGTGTGAAGCGAACCACACCAAGAATAAAAAGCAACATTGTAATCATTTGAATCCCTGTTTCGGAACAAAGCAATCGATCTACAGGTGTGAAAACACCCTAGATGCAGACGAAAGCTTGCATTTTCCATCCTTATGAGTTGTGCTTAAGGGGTCATATGATGCGATTTAAATTTTTCCTTTCTCTTTGGAGTGTTACAAGCTCTTAATAAATCAACTTCGCGCTGTCGATCGCCGGATCGGCTTTCACCGTGGACGAAGCGGAGTCCAGCCCGGGGTCGTCACATGTGGTTGCCGCAGGCATCACTAGATGGTAAAGGACGTAAAATTTCCGTCACACGCTTGAGGAATTCGGCCAATCACAACGCACTGGATAGCTGGCCAATCAGAGCACACCTCGCTTTTTCAGAACGATGAGCTTTGTAAAAAATCGACGCGTTTCAGAAAGGCGGGGCATAGAGGAGAAACAATAATGTACAGTATGTGGAAAATAATGTGTTTTTTTAACCTTAAACCACATAAACACATTTCATTACACCAAATACACAAAATAATGTTCTTTTTAGCAACATCATATGACCCCTTTAATATTTCATCTGCTATACTAGCACTTCTATACTGAGAGCAAGGCAAATATCATGCATTTTACATAACCTAGGTGGAAGTTGTAGCTGAGGTGGATTGTTCCTCTCATTACACCCAAACTCTCCATCAGTTTCTTCAGTCCTCTGCATGAAGACATCCACAGCATGGCTGAATGAAGCGGTTCAGGTGTGTGAGATTACAGTAGCTGCACACGCTGATCATCAACGCGATCTCTGAATACGCTGCATAATTCACGATAGCCCACTTAGTGCAGATGTAGAGCACTTTAGCGACGTTGGTGAGTTCTTACAAGCCTCTGCTGGGAGCTCAGCTTCATGTACCTTCACTGAAGCCTATGTATTACAGCCGCCCACTTCATTTCCCCTATGGAGCATTCCTTGATTGCGAGGGCTCGACTACGCTTACTTGAATCTGCAACGAGACTGTGTGCAATCTTCAGAGCTCATGAAAGGACACAGCTTTCCTTTCTAAAGAGATGTGGGTTTAAAAAGGTTTAGGATGCTTCAGAATTAGAGGTGTTATTGTGTTTTTGGGCCTCGCACACATGGAGTTCTGCGGAGAAGATTTAAATGAGTTTTCTGTGGTATTGCTGGCAGCGTATGTGTTTATACGGGAGAATAAAACAATCTCAGATTTCACTGATAGTGTTCAAATACCTTCACTCCAGGATGCAAAATTCAGAATTGAAGAATCGTCTCCCTTTCAATTCATGAGAGTGAATTTGAATTGAATTGGCCGTGACACACAGGAGGGTGATTGGAATCTGAAATGGAATGACAGAAAGAGGAATAGCTTACTGAATTGCTTAATTTATTACATTTTATGAAATCTATATGTCTGTCTAGCTGTCTCTGCATCCATCCTTGTATCCATAAATGTGTAACTCTTAAGTATACATTCAACTGTACTTTTATCAAGAGTTAAATGGTCAAAAAATATTGAATGTTAAGAAAATAGTCAGAAATATTCTAAATGCATAGATTCTAGGTTCTAAATACTTATCTATTCTAATACAATACATTCTAAATACAGATGTGACCCTGGACCACAAACCAGTCATGAGGGTCAATTTTTGGAAATTGAGATTTATACACCATATCAAATCTGAATGAATAAGCTTTCCATTGATGTATGGTTTGTTAGGATAGGACAATATTTGGTCGAGATACAACTATTTGAATATCTGGAATCTGAGGGTGCAAAAAAAATTTAAATATTGAGAAATCGCCTTTAAATTTGTCCAAATGAAGTTCTTAGCAATGCATATTACTAATCAAAAATGAAGTTTTTATATATTTACAGTAAGAAATTTACAAAATATATTTATGGAACATGATCTTTACTTAATATCCTAATGATTTTTGGCATAAAAGAAAAATCAATAATTTTGACCCATACAATGTATTGTTGGCTATTGCTACAAATATACCCCAGCGACTTAAGACTGCTTTTGTGCTCCAGGGTCACATATGGAGTTGGTCCCTCTTTGCAGCTATAACAGTTTTCGCTCTTCTGGGAATGATTTCCACAAGTTTTTGGAGTGTTTCTGAAAGGATTTTGTTGCTCGTTCATCTAGTAGAGCGTTTTTGCAGTCAGGCACTGATGTTGGATGAGAAGGCTTTGCTTGCAATCTCTGCTTCAGTTCATTCCAAAGGTGTTGGATGGGGTTGAGGTTGGGCTTCCACACCAAACTCATCCAACCATGTCTTTATGGACCTTGCTTTGTGCACTGGGGCACAGTTATGCTGGGCCCTCCCTAAACTGTCTAAAATGTCTTGTTATTCTGAAGCTTTAAGATTTTTCTCCACTGGAAGTAAGCAGCCTGGCCCAACCTATGAAAAACAGCCCCATGCCATTATTTCTCCTCCACCAAACTTTAGAGTCGGCACAATGCAGTCAGGCAGGTAATGTGATTCGTCCCTCGACCGAACAGGTTTCCAGTGGCAGCAGCTGCTGACACCCCCGTCTCTTAATGCATTGTGTGGCCTTCTTGAGCATCAGTACATGTTTTCCATGAGTCCCTCAATTGTCCTCAGTGTTAAAAGATGGATTTCAAAATCATACAGTCAATGTTGGAAAGGGTTCAAATATGCAGAAGATGCTGGAAAACCAAAGAATGTGCAGGAGCTGGGGGATTTTTCTGAAGAACAGCAGGCAGTTAAACTAAAAAAAGTCATGGGTCATCCAGGAAATGACACACGGTATTAAGATTCAAGGGTATGTAAACTTTTGAATGGGGTCATTTTTATGAATTCAGTTATTATTTTGTCTTGTGGGAGTATATGTAAACATCTATTATGTGAAATAGCTTATTCAGGACTGTACTAAATAAAAAATAGCATGCGAGTTTCATGATCCCTCTTATTTTGTTTCAATTATTAACATTTTGCACATTCTGCAAGGGGTATGTAAACTTATGAGCACAATTGTATATTTTACAATGTAGTTTTAATCTAAATGATGCATGTGCAATCAAGATCATGCAACAGAGGTGCACGCACTCTCCCCCGCTCTCTCTCTCACTGCATCAAGTAACCTTAATAACTTTTATCCGACCGAATGACACACTTTTCCAGTTATGTCTGAGAAAGGGATATTTTTTGTCGACAAGCTTGCACATCTGTGATGCCGCATGCTCAATCCACTATCAGCTCTCGCACATCAACTATACAGGCATGAATATTGAACGTTTAACATTATTAATTACATACATGTACTAATAACTCCATTCTGCTCTCTGTTGTTCTGTTGTCAGTGTTTCTTTGCACTGTTCACACGCTGTGTGGTATCTGTTTTGGTATCATAGTACAGGAGTACAGGACCGCAGTATTGGGCACCAGTATTAGTGCATCCCTACTTCAAAGTAACACCATTAATGTTGTTTAAAGCTTCAGAAACACACACGTGCACATTTATGCATTCACTAGTTTCCCAGCCTTCAGATCGATATGTTGCGTCCTAAATAAAAACTTCTTCTTGATGGGAAGAAATCTAATATCCATCACCTACACACGGACGCATAAATACACATCTATTCTGGCACAAAGAAAAAGCAATTATCTGAGAGATAGTGAAATATTTCACAAAACTTCCTGATTGGTTTGTGTGTTCGTGTGTGTTTGGTTGTTGATTCTGCGTTTGCCCGGTGGGCACAGGAACTCTGTTCTGGCGGTAAACACCAACAGGAGAAAATGAGCAGGTGCGTGAAGAGTGTCTCTCTGCCTCTTTCATCCTGATCAGCAGACGAGTCCCTGCAGAGAGAAATCAGGCCGTCCAGAAACAGCCATGATTGGGCCGAATGTGAGCTTCACAGAGACACGGCTGCGAGAGATAAGGACCAAATGTCAGTCACGCTCAAAGAGAGAGCATTACAAACATGCGCTTTACACACGGGTGAGCGTACACTACTCGTCCAAAGTTTGGACGCACTTTTCACTCAGTGAGTTTAGTTATTTTCACAGTTTAGATTAAGTCATCAAAACTACATTCTTATTATGTCTTCTGAAGAAAATGTGAGTGGTCTGGTCTCTATATATGATTCAGAGTCAATTCAAGTCATTTTTAGCCTGTTTTCTCATCCGTCAGACGTCAGATTGATCACTAATGTAACAGCACAGCTCTCCACAACACGCAGCACACATGATTTGAGGAATCATTGATGTCTGGAACACAAATGATATGGGTTTCACAACAAAGTTTACGTTTTATGGTTAGGGATGTATATTAATTTTTTAGCCTTAATTCTGTGCATTCATAATAATGATGCTGCTTAACAAATATTTCTATGAAATAACACAAATAGAGTAAAGAATTTATGCTTTAGATGCTTTTCCTGCAGTATTGATGTAGTTCTCATACAGGCTTCTTTTCTTTCTTTCTGCTCCAACTCATCCTTAATTCAGTTTGGTAAAATAATTCATACTGAAGTACAGCTTATTTAGACACAATTTATATTTTTACAACAGGGTTATTATCCTGAACTAAAACTAATACTAAAACTACCATTAAAAATATTTTTATAATAAATAAAACAACTATAACTTTATAACATCCTTAAAAAATCTTTAGAAAATTTACAGTGAGGGTTAATTTCAAAGCATGGGATAGTCGTGGGCTGCAGCCCAACACATCAAAAATAAAAAAAGAATTAAATTTACACAAAGGCTCTTTCTGCATGTTATGGTTATTAAACAGTCATTATGGAAACCATTAAAATTACACTATGTCCTTATGTTGTATTAAGGGGCTTTCATTTCAATCTACAGGCTAATGAAAGTTTTTGAACGAAAAATCCTGACCTTGGCTGTTGGTCCTCTGTACAAGTTCATAAGACTCTATTCACATCGCAATTGACTCACACCATTAAAAAAAAAAAAAACCTTGAACAAAATAAGTAGTGAGAAATCAAGATTAATAGGCTAAAACTGCGACATGAAAAACGCCTAGAAATCCTACAAAATGTAGGATATTCACTTGGAATGTTTAGATTACATTTAAGGAGGTGTGCCATAAAAAATAAAACGATTGAAAAGGTGGCTTATTGTTGAGTGTTATAGGCCTAGTTCTAACACATATTTTGGCACTATAGTCACATTAATGTCACAAATGAAAGGCTTGAAACTTACATTTAATAACTCGCTGATGTATTTCAGCAGGTCACACATATTGTGCTCATATACAGAGCCCATGACATGCCGAAAATTATGTCCGTGAATTAAGAAATTGATCACTTTTTATCGTTCCTTTGTATTAATTAAAAGGTGTTTCAATCATAATTAAACCATTTTTTAAATAATAATAATACTGATTCTGATAATAATATGGTTTCGTATACAGTGTTTCGGCATGCGGGAGATTGGGGGAGTCCGTAAAATGTAAAAATAAATAAATAAATAATAATAATTAGACAACACTTAAGAATTTTGTCATTTAATTAGAAAACAACCCCTGATTCACAACATTCGTTTCCAAATGCAGAAATCAGGTATAGCCCCTGCACGGGCCTCAAATAAGCCCTAGCCAGCCCTTGTCCGACAGCTTACCAGTATTCTCGACCCAAGTCCGACAAGAGCCTGTGTTTTTTCTCTCTCTCTTTCGCTTCTTAATTACACAGCTGCTGTTGCAGCCATTAAAATAGTTCTGTCATGACAACTCTCGGAGGGATTGTCATGGTAATGTACATGATAATGTTAATGTATTTGGTCTTGGCAGAATAGATCTGCTACGCTGCTGCTGCTGCACGGGCCTCAAATAAGCCCTAGCCAGCCCTTGTCCGACAGCTTACCAGTATTCTCGACCCAAGTCCGACAAGAGCCCGTGTCTTTTTTCTCTCTCTCTTTCGCTTCTTAATTACACAGCTGCTGTTGCAGCCATTAAAATAGTTCTGTCATGACAACTCTCGGAGGGATTGTCATGGTAATGTACATGATAATGTTAATGTATTTGGTCTTGGCAGAATAGATCTGCTACGCTGCTGCTGCTGCAGAGCAAGTACCGAGACTTGCTACTTGCTACTGACAATACATACACAATGTGTGAGCTGTGAGCATGTAAGAAATATTGCTGCTGCAAATATAACATACATGAAATAACCCCCATATAGCATACATGAATCACCTCGTAGCAGATCTATACAGGTGGAGCTGGGGAAGGTGGAGGTTTTTGAAGCAAACTGCACTGCTACGGCAAGCACTAGTCATATATTTGAATGTTGAGCAGCGAGCTCATTGGCTACCGATACAGGAGAGAACCAATCAGCTGTGCCATGTGATAATGATGTCATTAGGTCAGATTGAGTTAGACCTATCGGACTGCTGGAGAGTGGAAGCTGAACTTAAACTTGCCTTGGCAACTAGCTGAAAGTTAAGTACTAAAATAACTAAAACTAAATAAATAACTGAACTACAACTTAATAAAAAAATATACATATAAAAAAACTATAATAGCATACTAAAGTAACACTGGTTTACAAACTAATTGAATGTATTTTAAGCATAAAGTTAAGAACAAAACCTGCATTTAGTCATGTGCGTGCAAACTTTTTACTAGTAGTCCGTGTATTGTAGGCTCCAAATGTCTGAGACCACTAGTAAAAATGCATCTATTTACATTATTTTTTTTTTATTTAATACTTCTTTTTTTTTAAAGAAATTATATTATCAGCATAGCAATTTGAGTGATAATTTGGATTGGAAAGTAAACATGCATTTGTGAATTTCTCAATATTTGTTATATATTTACTATTATAGTTTAGGTTCATATTTTGAATACAATTTTATTTTTCATTTTATTTTTTGTTAAAGTCTTTGCCATTTTTAATATTATTATTTAAAAAAAATTGTTTTGTTATTTTAGTACTTCTACTAAAACTTAAAATGATAAATGTTGCCTTGGCAACTAGCTGAAGTAATATTTAATTTGATTTCAGTTAATGTTTATTTTATAAGTAATAAAATTGAGCAATGAATATAAAGTATTATAGGTTTTAGTTTGAATCTATATATAACGATAATCAATATCATCTATATATGTATATGTAATATCCTTCATTTTATATTCATCAACTTTTCTCCTTTTCTCCTTTTTTCAGTGTATTTTTTTCACTGCTGTATGCGTGCGCTCATGTTTTACATCTACAGAACTGTGTACGCTGTTTTCCGAGCTTGATTCAGGTGGAGTTGTAGATGAATATTTGAAACAGGTGTTGTATACAACAAAATGCTCTCTAACAAGCACAGCGTGATTACGATACGAGCATATTGAGAACAACTATCACATGCAAGAGCTCACACGCATGTGTGTGTGTGTGTGTGTGTGTGTGTGTGTGAACCCGTGGGACCCTGAAGGTGCTCATTTTCTGCTATTGCTATTGTAGAAAAATGTGTGCGTGTGTGGAGGTGACAATAGCACCGAATACAGTAATCTGAGGGTTTGGTTTGACAGCTGGGAGTTGGGTTACCTTTGCTAGATGTAATGAGCTAAAATGCATAGGGAAGTGTGCATGCACGTGCAAGTGCTAATGTCACAGCTGGAGAGCGTGAGCAGCTGATTGGGTGAGTTTCCCCCCTGCTGAGCCAATGAGAGGGTGATATTTTTACTCTATTCCCTCCAGACGAGCTGCAGGTACACCGCTGTGACACATTTACACACGCAAACACACACACACGTCTGCGTCTCGCTCGCCTGATTGACATGCTGTAGTATTAATGCATCAGATGTAAATGTGAGCAGCTTGTAATGCGAAGGCTACTTTCCTGTTGAGCGGCAGGGCTAATGACTTTTCAACTATTTCTGCATTTGGAGAAATATGTGTGGAGAATCTCTGCTGTAAAACCTAGTGAGCTGCCTAACTAGGCAGCATTTTAAGGCATCATTGACTTGGCTGTTCCACACTTTAGGCAGCATAATGACACTACCCTGCAAGAAACCTAATTTCGGACCAATTTTGAGGCAGCAATGCATCTATAAAACAATCCCAGAATGCACTGCAGTTAACTCAAAATAGTCATGAGAATGTATAGTGTTTCTTTGCTCACCGAGGCTGCATTTATTTGATTAAAAAAACCACCATAAAAACAGTAATATTGTGAAATATTAATACAATTTAAATGGCTGATTTTTATTTGAATATTTATTCAAATTTAATTTAATTCCTGTGATGCAAAGCTGAATTTTCAGCATCATTACTCCAGCCTTCAGTGTCACTCGATCCTTCAGAAATCATTCGCAAGGGATGCTCAAGAAACATTTCTTTGTGTGTGCATAATACACACACACATATACAGGTACATAACATATAAACATACACATGTATATGTTTCATTCAGTATTTCATTCTGATTATAAGTAATAGCATTGTAAAAAAAAAAAGTATCCACTTAAAATTGACTATTTTATCCAATATGTATCTGCTTATTAGAGTTATTTTGTGTTATTCTGAATGAAGGCAAATCATTTTTTATTTGCTCACTTTTTTATTTTATTTATTCATTGTAGTATATCTCATAATTTCTGTAAAATTCTGTTCAAAATATGCAGATCCTCTTTAGACTTGCATTAAAAATGTGTAAGAAAATGACAGTCAGCAACAGTTGATTGGTCGAGATATGATTGTGCAGTAATGTGTTTAGGGCGGGGCTTAGTGAAGAGTCAGTTGTGTGTTGAACTGCCTTCTGTTCAAATTCCTTTGATTTTGACGTCCTCGAGATGCTCTTCAAGATAAACCACCAGCCACTTCCTGTTTCTCCCTCAATGTTTTCTGGAGATATTAGCAGGCCACTTTTGTGATTAAACACTGTGTCTAAAAATATCCTCACAAGTCTTTTGCCTGCATGCAATTTCCTTTTAATGTCTCCGCAATGTTCTTTTTCTAAAATGTGTGCTATCGTTTTACAAAATTGCTCAAGCTCTGAGTCAGTTGCTGCCCTGAGGAGTTAGCTTTGAAGCTAATTAAATCGTTTGATAATTGCATACGCATAGGCGGATGAATGCGTGCATGGGGCAGATATTGCATGAGGACGTCCTGATATTACGTGTCCCGGAACAGGCCATCAGGTGCAGCCGTACAGATTTCACTAATGTCTTCTCGTCTGTCTGTCTCTGTGCAGGTGGAATGGCTGAAGAACGAAGAGATTATTGATCCTGCAGACGATCGGAATTTCTACATCACCATCGATCATAACCTGATCATCAAACAGGCACGGCTTTCTGACACCGCTAACTACACCTGCGTCGCTAAGAACATCGTTGCTAAGAGACGAAGCACCACGGCTACAGTGATCGTCTATGGTGAGTTTGGTGTTACTTGTGTTGTTTAATCTAATAATTAATTAATATAAAATGTAAAATTAACTATAAAATATTACCTAAAACTAAAAACAATGAAATCACAAACCATGCCTAAAAAAGTCCAAAAAGTATAGCCATAATAATACAAATAGACGGAAAGTTACAAAGAAGGTCATAGACTGTGAAGGTGAAAAAGACAACAAAAAAACAAATGTGAGATAAAAACAATTAGGCGATAAAAATAACTTTTGTTTTGATTTTTTTTTATTTACATTAAAATTAAAGTTAATATTAAATTGAATAAACATAATATTAATTATATAATACAATATAATGATTATATAATATAATACAATAATATGAATTTATAGTAAAAATATTCAAAATACATGTAATATTAAATCAATATTTTATTTTAACATTTGTCAAATTTAAAATAAACAAATTTTACAATAAAAACTAACAATACATTTTTTTTTAAATATTGTAATTACACTCTAAAAAATGCTGGGTTAAATATATTCAAAACAACCCAACCGCTGGGTCAAAACAACCCAATAGCTGGGCTTGTCCCTTTTTGAACCCAACCGCTGGGTCAAAACAACCCAATAGCTGGGTTTGTACCTTTTAAAAACCAAGCGCTGGGTCAGAACAAAC
>NW_015505365.1:492350-502926 GCF_001515645.1 Sinocyclocheilus grahami
AGCTGGGTTTGTCCCTTTTTGAACCCAACTGCTGGGTCAAAACAACCCAATAGCTGGGTTTGTCCCTTTTTGAACCCAACCGCTGGGTCAAAGCAACTCAATAGCTGGGTCAAAACAATCCAATAGCTGGGCTTGTCCCTTTTTGAACCCAACTGCTGGGTCAAAACAACCCAATAGCTGGGGCAAAACAACTCAATAGCTGGGTCAAAACAATCCAATCGCTGGGGTTGTCCCTTTTTGAACCCAACTACTGGGTCAAAACAACCCAATAGCTGGGGCAAAACAACTCAATAGCTGGGTCAAAACAATCCAATCGCTGGGGTTGTCCCTTTTTGAACCCAACCGCTGGGTCAAAACAACTCAATAGCTGGGTCAAAACAATCCAATCGCTGGGGTTGTCCCTTTTTGAACCCAACTGCTGGGTCAAAACAACCCAATAGCTGGGTTTGTCTCTTTTTAACCCAGCATTTTTTAGAGAGTAGTTATTACATTTTTATTAACCATTAAAATAAAAAATGAAACACATGCACATACGAATTGTTCACAATAAGATCTATAATATGCATTTAGAAAGTAGATACAGTGAGATTTCTTTTCATGCCCATTTAAAAAGAAACAATAAACACTTGTGTAACTAGCAGCTTGTACGCTGCAGTTTCTGGGAAGGTTTTTTTTTTTTGGCAGGCTTGACCACGGTCAAGTGGGAGAAGAGCTTTCATAAAATTCATTAAAAAGTTTCCAGCTTGTAATTATAAGTTTGACGGAGACATGAATGAACCTTTTTTTACTAGCTGGAAACTCATAATTACTGTAATTTCGACAGGGTGTGAATGCCTCATTACAGCACTTGCAACTTCTTTTTCTTCTTCTTTTCAACACCTTTAAGCAATTAATTTAACAAAAACAACTTGTACAATCTCCATTCAAAAGTTGTTTTGTAGATCATTTTAGTCTTAGGTGTGCTTTGTTTTTAATTTTTTTAAGCTATACTGGAACTTTAAATAGAATTTAGAAAATTTTCATTTGACTTATTTTGTGACGGTGCTTGCCTTATTTGCATACTGAAATATGATTGTTTATTAATTTGATTGATTGTTGTTTATATCTGTTTTACGTTATCTATATTGTATATTGGATATATACATATTTTTCTCTCAGTTTCTTTCACTAACTATCATTTTACATAAAAATAGGGTACAAATTGGTAATCACAACAAATCTCTTTTTCTTTGGGGAGAGGGTGATTACATATGTTAGGCAAACTGGTTAAACCAACTGTATAGACCTGTTTAAAAAAACTAAATAATTAAATAAAAAATTCTGAATATTAATAATAATAATGATAGCATGTACTAAAATAATGCTTTGTCAAACATAAAATGAACATCATAAAATGCTGCTTTTATTCCGTAAAACTGTGACACACAGCAATCAACACAATCCTGACACTTTCTACAGCTTGTCAGGAAGTGAATAATCTCTTTCAATTTTCACAGACTTTGCATGATCTTTACTGTGGAGTATATTATTATAGCACATGTAAAATTATAGCTTGACCTCCTGAGGCGGACCAATACCATTTTCTGAAGGTAAAGCACCTCCTTTCACGAACCCTTAGTTTAGAAAAGAACCAAAGCTGACTTTTTCAAAGAGTTGAGCCGTAATTTGTACCCAATTTGTGGAAAGTGCTTTCACCGCTTTTCTTTGGAAGCATTTGCCTCAGTCCTCTCCATTGAACTTAATATCCCTCATAATACCAGGTCCAGCTGTGATAAATTGCAGTATGGTCTGTTCAGATGTGTTTTAGCGGTGACTCATAATCTGTCTCATGCCCACAACTTTGCAAAAAGCTCTGCAGATTTTCACCCGTCCTTCACATTAACAGTGCACACCTCACAGCCTCCTCAATGATTTTAATTTGTATTAAAATATTTTAAGTCTTCTGCAAATTTCCATTAAAAAATAAATACATAAAAATCCAGGCATGCTCATAGTATCATACTGTACATCCCTTGACATAGTTTTCATTTTTTTTGCATTGATATATTTCCTATTGAAACAGTACGTTAAAGTAAGCATGATTTGCAAAAAGGCTATATTAATATTGTATAATATATTAGATATTATATTATTTATTTATTATTTATGAATGATAATTACACTATACAGTGGGGCAAAAAAGTATTTAGTCAGCCACCAATTGTGCAAGTTCTCCCACTTAAAAAGATGAGAGAGGCCTGTAATTTTCATCATAGGTATACCTCAACTATGAGAGACAAAATGAGAAAAAAAATCCAGAATTTCAGTTTAACGTATTAAAAATATTTAACACAATTAACGCAGGGGCAGAGCTAGGGGCTAAAGCATATATCATGCTTTAAGGCATTAGACTTTTAATGATATAATAATATATATTACATTTATTAATGTAATAATTTTTTGATAATTTATCATTTTTAATAATAATATAAACTATATAGCATATATTATATATCCATTATGCTTAATGTGCGTGCGTGTGTGTGTGTGTGTGTGTGTGTGTGTGTATGAAATCGCACTTTAAGGCTGTATTTAGTCACCAAAAAGGCAATTAAAGCTGCCTTAAAACTGTGTGTGTATGTATTTGTTATATGAGTCACATTTAAGAACATGTCTCTGAAATGCAGTGGTTTTCCAAACTGTCCTGGAGCATCCCAGCACTGTCTCCCTCATCTAACACACCCATTCAAATCAGTTCATTTAGTAGAGACTTTAAGACCTGAAGTGGGTCAGAATAGGTAAAGAAATGCGTGTCAGATCCGCGTCACATTCAGCAGCTGCAGCTCTTAAAGGGGTCCTATTATGCTCTTTTACAAAGTCTTGATTTGAATACTTTATTTTCTATGAGTGTAGGCACACTGGCGGCACCGTTCGGCATCTGTCCGCGGCGCCCAGCTACGTCGTGTTATACTTGTAAGAATTGTTCTAGACATGCCAAAAATTTGACGCTACAGCACAGCAGCTCTTCTTCTTGGGATTCTCTGATGCACTAACTCTGCAGCAGCACTTCTTCTTCGTCGTCTCGTCTGATGCACTCACTCAACCAAGCGTTCTAACCACAACCTCGCCCCTCCCCACCCCCCAACCATTCGAATTTCTGTAGGCGGGATGAGCCGCTTTGTGATATCACAAAGCCTGGAAACCAAACGCTGTAGTCCAAACGAGCCGCTCGTTGTAGTTCTTGAAAAGGGATTTTTTAAAAACGAAATATCTCCCTTTGGAGTGGACTTTGAGATTTGTAACTTTCTAGATCTTTTTTATGCCCAAACATACACACTACACACTAACTGAAATTAAAAAAGTGAAAAAGCATAATAGGACCCCTTTAAAGAAATAGCAGCCAAAATAACCTAATAACCAGCTGCAGTGATATCTGTTTATCAAAGATCAACAGACAAAAAGAGGAAATCAAAAACTCTTGTAGCTTTAAGGATTCATCTATATTTAATTAAAAATTTAGTGTTTGATAACTTTATTCAATTTCTGTATATTTCCTACTTGCTGAACGGTACAGGTAAATAAAAATTAATATTTATTATAATTGGTTTATGTGAAGATTGTTTTAAGTTCACTTAAATTAGAAGTTATTTCAAGTAGTCTAATAAATGTTAAAATTGATAGCTCTTGTAATGTTGAATGGCTAGTCAATGGTTAAATATTAGGGGAAAAAACAATTTCCTAGAGACATCAGTAGTATTGGTATCAGTGATACTGTCCTTCAGTCATAAAAAATATGCCATTATATGAATATTAAAAGTATACTGTCTTTATGTTGTTTCTACATTAATTTGAAGATTGAATGAGAAATTATTGCAATGTAAAAGTATTTTTAATGTTAGGTGGGATTAATCGTGATTAATTTCAGAAAATAATGTGTGATTAATTAGTTATTTTTTAATTGATTGTATATATATATTAACAAATATCTGCTAAAAAGTAGTGCTGTCAAACGATTAATCACGATTAATCACATCCAAAATAAAAGTTTTACATAATATATGTGTGTGTATTGTGTATATATATATATAAATACACACACATACAGCATATATTTTGAAAATATTTACCTGTATTTACATGTATATATTTATATTCATATAATTTATATCATATATAAATATATTTAAAATATAAATGTAACATATTTTCTTAAATATATACATGCATGTGTGTGTATTTATATGTACATAATAAATATACACAGTATACACACATATATTATGTAAACAAAAACTTTTATTTTGGGAGTGATTAATCGCAATTAATCGTTTGACAGCACTAAAAAGTAATGTAGTCAACTTTTAAGGGTACACTATCATATATATTAAATTATGTTTATTTTTATCAGTTTCACCCTGAAAAATTAGCAAGGTCTCAGGATGTTGTTTGTGCTGAAGTTTGTCTTAATGACACTTTAACAGTTTGCATCTCACCTCGCTAATTAATGCACACGTACTGTCTGTCAATCTCATCAAGGAGTTTCACAGAGTATCTCAATTACAGCATGCACAATCACACAGACACACGTGCAAACAACTTCTGCATGTGAAGAGTGTTCGCCGCCTCCCGCTGATGATCAGTCTGACAGGAGCTCTGTGAGTGTGTGTGTGTGTGTGTGTGTGTGTTTAGCGTCTGTCACGCGTGTCACTGCACTCACACACATATCAATTACTCCTGCATCTGTAAAACACTCAGTCAGAGCCCAGAGTCAAGCACGTCTCTCGCACCGCTGAACCTTTAATAGCTTGTCATCATTTTGATAGAAGATAGAAAATGGTCTGTTTTTGCATCTGAAAAGCAAAACCACTATTTCTTGACCTAGATTCTCAAAGCATGAAATCTGTTGTACTCCAAAGTTTTGCAGTTGTGAAGTTGGTCTTGAGTGAAGCAGTCAGTGGTCGTAATATTCCTGTATTTTGATGTGTGGGAGCTTCAGTGAATTTGAGTGAATGTTGCTTCTAAATGTGTCTGATGTTCTGCTAGGCAAACACAGTCTGATGTTTTGATGAGCTATCTATCTTTCTATCGATCTATCTATCTATCTATCTATCTATCTATCTATCTATCTATCTATCTATCTATCTATCTATCTATCTATCTATCTATCTATCTATCTATCGTTCTATCGTTCTATCGTTCTTTCTATCATTCTGTCATTCTATCTATCGTTCTATCTGGCCTATAAAACTATAAGTTTTTTTGTTTGTTATTTAAAAAAAAAGTTTTTAACTTTTCAGGCTATCGTTCAAAGACTCTGTCAGCAACCTTTGCTTTTCTAGATAAAAATTCAGTTGAATTTCTTGGAATATGAAATCGTTTAAGTTCTACTTACATTAAATTTGTTTAGTTTTTTTGGTCTGTGCAAACATTTATTTGCAATTCTGTGTCCTCTTTTCTACCTCCATTCAAATTTGGGAATTGATTTGGCGTTTAAGAGTTATTTTCAATGGGATACACTGGGATAAAATAAAATTGACTTGCTTTTACCTTTACAAATCAGTCTAAGGGTACGCAGATCCCTAGTTAGGGTGCATTAATCAGCGGAAGAGCTGTGACTGTTGTGAAGACGAGCATTCTCATGGGGTTTTGGCTGCTTTGGTGTCCTGCCCTGTTTTCTTTGGTAATCTTCACTGATTAAAGGTCTCTGAAAGCGGGGCTGTGTGTGTGTGTGTGTGTGTGTGTGAGCTTGTCTTAGATGGTATCTGATCCTTAAGAAATTATTTTTCTCCAGTGCTTGTTCCTGTCATCCTCTCCTCCTCATTAAAGTGGATTTAGTGACTCAGTGTTTTGGGGTTTGGTCTTTCCTGCGCGATGTCACGCTTGAGATCAGCTCGCTAATGCTGGGCGTTTAGTTAGCTTTGGCGCAAAACACAAGTGTGTCAGTGTGTGGTTTTTGTGTGTATGTGTGTGTGTGTGTGTGTGTGTGTGTGTGTGAGTATGTTTACTGTGGGTTTTGAGTGGTGTGGTATTTAGTGGTTTTTGTTAAAACATCATTGTTGCTCCTACTAAGTGCTAAAGAGATTGTTGAGCCAAAAATTTAAATTCTGTCATCATTTACTCATTTTCATTTATGCATTTTGCATTTGCTAACCCTCTCATGTCATTCCAAATCTGACTTTCTTTCTTCTCTGAAACACAAAAGAAGATATATAATATATATAATACATATAGAATATATGTATATTCATTTTCATTTTCATTTTATGGTGAACCTTTTAAGGATTTGAACAAACCCCAAACAACTTTGGCAAGTAATTGTCTTGCACATAGCAGTCTCTTACAATCTCTTTTTATTTTAGTATTTATATACTATTTAAGTATTTATTGTAATTTTGAATTAGATTCTATTTTTATATATTTTTAATATGTTTTAGATTTTATTTTTGTTTGTTTTAGTTTTCATTTTATTGTTAGTTTTATTCATGTATTTGTATTTTTTATATTTTTATGTTTTAGATTTGATTTTTTTATTTATTTTAGTTTTAACTTTATTGTTAGTTTTATTAATTAATGTATTTGTCATTTTTTTATTCCATTTATCTTAATTTTTTTCAGTTTTTCATTTTTTTGTAATTTTATTACTTCAACTTATTTTTATTTCAGTTTTATTTTTATTTCAGATTAATTTGCATCAAACTGATTTGTAATAGTTTTGGGTTCAGTTTTAGTTAACAATAACAACACTGTCAACCGTTTTCATTGTAATTTTGGTTTAAGTTTTTTAATTTTGTCATGGTTACTAGTTTTTGTTTTGCATTTCTATTTAGCTTTATTTTTATTTTAGTTGTGGTAATTTTATCACTTCCGCTATTATTTTAGTTAGTTGCCAATAACTATTTCTAATTTCTATTTGTTTTTTTATCTTTATTTCAATTAATGAAAACTCATTTTAATAGTTTTTGTTTTAGTTTTATCTAACAATAACAACACCTATCTGTCAACAACCATCCAAATTTGCCATAACTAGTACTTCGCAATGCCATAGCAACTACTCAAAGCACCTTAGCAACCATTTAGAACACTATAGCATCATGCTGATGGTGAGTTTTGCAAATAGCTTCAGAAAATGTAAAAATCTAGTTTGTGGTTGAAATCTTTTTAATAGTGAGAGACAGAAAGAGAGAGACAGAGCTCTGGAATGAGTCCTGTTCTTTTGGATGTATGGCCTCATAACTCTGAAATGAGAAAGATGGGAAGGAAAAGGAGGAATCTACTTACAGCTAATCTACTCCCTCACACGAAACCAAAGACACACACACACACAGAGCTGTGGAAAGTGTGTGAGGGGAGTGTGGTAGGTTAATAGCAGCAGAGGGAGTGACACAGTTTAAGAGTTTAAGAGCTTCTGTGTCTTTCTCCGGAAAACTCAGATGGGAAGAGCATCACCTCTCCTCAACACAAGAGTTAAACACTCCAGTGTGTGCGTGTGTGTGTGCGTGCGTGCGTGTGTGTGTGAGTGTGAGTGAAGGTAAAAGGATCCGTCAGCTGAATATAGACTCTCACATGCATACCAAACACAGTTGCTCGCAGCACAGTTCACTTCTGTCCGTTTTCTGCCTCTCCCAATATTTGGTTTACCTCTCTTTTACTTGAATGAGAGCCAAACTGGAGATACTTGAACAAAACTTGATGATCATGTTGTCCTGAATAATGTGAGATGTTACAAAGAGCATCACATGATCGTTGACACTCATTTACTTACCTTGGATTAGTCACCTAGAAATAGTGCGCAATCTGAAACATTTCTTTGTCTGAAATATTTTTTTTTGTCAGAACTGTAAAATGCAAAACTATTTTCACTATGTATTTTCATGTCAGATTAACATTTTCTATGGCCATGAGCCATAATTGCATTAATTTACTTTCTCAAAAAAATATAATATAATATAATATAAAACTGTAAATGTATTAAATACAACATCAAATAAGCATTTATTTGATAAATAAACATTTATATTTTATTTACAATACAATATATTTAATTTATGAAAAATATAAATTAAAATACAAAAGTTTTTATATTATATGATATTATACATTAATATTACACTGCTGTTCAAAGTTTGAAGTCAGTAAGATTTTTTTTTATTAAATTAATACTTTTATTCAACAAGAATACATCAAATTGATCAAAAGTGACAATAAAGATATTTAAATTGTTACAAAAATTAATTTTAAATAAATTAAGCTCCTTTGAACTTTCTATACATCAAAGAATCTTGAAAAATTGTCTTGTTTTCCAAAAAAAAAAAAAATTTTTTTTAATATATTAAAATAGAAAACGGTTATTTTAAATTGTAATAATATTTCACAATATTACTGTTTTACTGTATTTTTTTTAACAAATAAATGCAGCCTTGGTGAGCATAAAAGACTTTCAAAAACATTTTAAAAATCTTACCAACTCCAAACTTTTGAGAGGTATTGTTGCATTGTTATAGTTTGTCATGTCAGCTTTATTGCAGTTAACAAAACCAATGTTAATGAATCACAAATGGGAGTTTTCATAAAGATCAGAGATTGTAATCATGATACTACTCTGGAACTAATTACGATATTTCAGACATGACGTAAACGCACAGTGAGGTCAGTTCTTAAACCTGAAAGAAACACGATGAAGAATTTGGTTCCGATTTTTTTCTTCCATTGATATTTTTTTCATTTGGCAGTCACTTTTATCCAAAGTGACTTCCAAATGAAGATTTCCTTCCATAAACAGAATGATGGAAAATTCACTGTGAGACTATTGAATTACAAGTGAGGAACTCCTTTCATAAAAACTTGATTCTTTTCCAGTCCAGTTTGAGTTCTTCGCCTCTTGATAGCATCAGACAAATGCATCTTTTTCCAGGACCATCAGTTCAGCTTTCAAGCCAGACACTTCCCCTATACTTTGGCCCCTAGGGGCCCCTACGGGCCGAGCACATTTCCATTCCCTCCTGCCGGTGAGAGTGAGTTCGCTGTGAAGCAGGTGAGATTAAAGCATCTGCAGGCAGCAGGAGAGATGCCACAGTCACACGCTAATGACTGACCCGCATACTGCAGCCGGATCCACAGACTACACCAGAGCAGAGGATGCATCATCTTTTCTTTTCTTATTTTAAATTTTTCAGTTTAATTTCTGTGTGCAATATGCACAAGGTGGACAATGAAAGAGATGCCACAGTCACACGCTAATGACTGACCCGCATACTGCAGCCGGATCCACAGACTACACCAGAGCAGAGGATGCATCATCTTTTCTTTTCTTATTTTTAATTTTTCAGTTTAATTTCTGTGTGCAATATGCACAAGGTGGACAATGATGGGGGCTTTGCGTGTGAAATATTACTCATTTCACGTGCAAAGAGGTTAGCCAGTCATAGTGTGGCTCATTAACATTTTTAAAACTACCCTTGACTAACGTATTAATGGACAAGGAATAAAATAGAATGCTACAATATGGCCTCTTTAGTAACAATAATCAATCTGCCTCATATCACAGCAGAAGCACTTCTTATTTTTTTCTGCTGATCTCTGTTGTTTCTGGTGTGTGTGTGTTTAGTTGACGGCGAGTGGGCCGACTGGAGCAAGTGGTCGCCGTGTAACACTGAGTGCACGCAGTGGAGGAAGAGAGAGTGTAACGCTCCTGTGCCTCAGAACGGAGGGAAGGACTGTGACGGAGTCACACTACAGTCACAGAACTGCACTGATGGACTCTGCCTACAAAGTGAGTGCACTTACACACACACACACACACACACACACACACACACACACACACACACAGACAGAGTCAAGTCCGGCTGGATTCGTTTACAGTCAACATGTCAAAATCTAGACTATTTACTTTCTTAAAGGGGTCATATGATGCGATTTCAATTTTTCCTTTCTCTTTGGAGTGTTACAAGCTCTTGGTGCATAAAGAAGATCTGTCAAGTTGCAAAGACTAAAGTCTCAAATCCAAAGAGATGTTCTTTATAAAAGTAGATGATAAGAGTCAGCCACACCTACCTAAAATGGCTCGTTCTAACACGCCCCCACATGTCTACATCACTATGTGGGAAGATTTGCATAACGCCGCCCAAATGTTCACGCTATTCAACTTTTATTCTCGCTGTAGTATTGTTGTTGCCGCAGCCATGTCGTGAAGGCACCGTGTGTTTCGTTGTGAAAGCGAAACTACTTTGTTTGGTCTTCCAAAAGAGGACGATATCAGCTTTGTCATGCCTGGAGCTGATACGTGCTGGTCGCTGAGGAAATACTTCAACTTCGCGCTGTCAATCGCCGGATCGGCTTTCACCGTGGACGAAGCGGAGTCCAGCCCGGGGTCGTCACATGTGGTTGCCGCAGGTATCACAGTATGGTGAGGGGCGTAACATTTCCGTCACGCTTTTCAGACCTATGAGCTTTGTAAAAATCCACGCGTTTCAAAAAGGCAGGGCATAGAGGAGAAGAGGAGAAATACAGTATGTGGAAAATAATGTGTTTTTTTATCCTTAAACCGCATAAACACATTTCATTACACCAAATACCCAAATACACAATCTTTTTAGCA
>NW_015505365.1:503474-509060 GCF_001515645.1 Sinocyclocheilus grahami
TTAAAGGGGTCATATGATGCGATTTCAATTTTTCCTTTCTCTTTGGAGTGTTACAAGCTCTTGGTGCATAAAGAAGATCTGTAAAGTTGCAAAGACTAAAGTCTCAAATCCAAAGAGATGTTCTTTATAAAAGTAGATGATAAGAGTCAGCCACACCTACCTAAAATGGCTCGTTCTAACACGCCCCCACATGTCTACATCACTATGTGGGAAGATTTGCATAACGCCGCCCAAATGTTCACGCTATTCAACTTTTATTCTCGCTGTAGTATTGTTGTTGCCGCAGCCATGTCGTGAAGGCACCGTGTGTTTCGTTGTGAAAGCGAAACTACTTTGTTTGGTCTTCCAAAAGAGGACGATATCAGCTTTGTCATGCCTGGAGCTGATACGTGCTGGTCGCTGAGGAAATACTTCAACTTCGCGCTGTCAATCGCCGGATCGGCTTTCACCGTGGACGAAGCGGAGTCCAGCCCGGGGTCGTCACATGTGGTTGCCGCAGGTATCACAGTATGGTGAGGGGCGTAACATTTCCGTCACACACTTGAGGAATTCGGCCAACCACAACGCACTTTATAGCTGGCCAATCAGAGCACACCTCGCTTTTCAGACCGATGAGCTTTGTAAAAATCCACGTGTTTCAGAAAGGTGGGGCATAGAGGAGAAACAATAATGTACAGTATGTGGAAAATAATGTGTTTTTTTATCCTTAAACCGCATAAACACATTTCATTACACCAAATACACAAAATAATGTTCTTTTTAGCAGCATCATATGACCCCTTTAAGCCATGGTGCTGTCTTGTGTTTCTGGTATTATCTGCTATTTTAGTATTTTTTATATACTATTAATATAGTTTTTGTATTTTTTTAATTAGCTTTTATTTTTTTACATTTTAGGTTTTATTTTTATTCTAGTTCAGTTTTATTAACTTTATGCTTTGTCATTTTTATTAGCTTTTTTAATCTATTAAGCTATTTCAGTTGAAGTTTTGGTAATTTTAGTACTTCAACATGTTTTTTTTTTCATTTAGTTAACAGGGCAACATTTCCAATTATTTAATTATATGATATCATAGTATTTATACATTTTTAAATGATCTTTTATTTTTTGTATTGTCTTTATTTTATTTGAATTTCAGTTAACTTGTAGTAAATGTATGTTTTTGTGATTTTTATTTGTGATTCTTTTTAGCTCTAATTTATGTTATTTCAATTTTAATTTGAGTAATTTTAGTACTTAGTAAAGTTAGTTGACAAGGAATTCCAATTTTCATTTAAGTTGTTTTAAATTTAAGTTTTCAATCATATATTTTTATATATATTTTTGTTCAGTTGTATTTTAATTAACAGATTTAATTTCAATAAAAATATATTTTTTAAAATAGTTTTAGGTTTTTCAATAAAAACTTTGTCGTGAATTATTCATATTTGCACGTTATTCTAATGAAAAGATATGTTTTGATTTTTTTCAGCTGACGTCACCCAGGCTATTTTATTTTGTCTTGTCTTGTTTTGCTTTGTTTTGTTTTATTTTTGCTTAGCTTAGCTTAGCTGACGTTACCCAGGCCATGTGGGCTATTGGTTATTAGCTCTGTCATCCTTTAATACTAGATAACATGGCAGCTCTGAAATATGTCACATTACAAAAGCTAAATTGATTGCAAAAATTGTTTCTTGTTTACTTTAAAGCTTTTAGTTGATTTGTTTATTGCTAGTGTACGTAATGAGGCACATAAACATGGCCTTTCATTTGTTTCAATCACTGTAACAGTGGACACACTACAAACTGGCTGTGAGAATATTTAAGAAACTGACAGGTGACATGAATGTATGTAATCAGGAGCCATCAGCGTGGCAGTTTAATCTGTTTGCTGGTGTTTGGAGCAGTGAGCAGCGATAAAGAGAGAGACAGGCCATGGATGTGAATCTCCTCTGTTTGCTGTTGTGTAATGGATCTCATGTCTGTCTCTCTCTCTCCCCGCAGGCACTTCCTCACTAAAGTTTCAACTTTAAAAGTTATTCCTCTTAAAAGTTGAGCAGACACAATCCGTTTAACCCCACTCAGCTCAGCTCTCTCAGCTCTCCGTCTTACTCTGATACAAAACCTAGTGAACTGCTGCTGTCCTAGCCAGGGGTGAACCAGATAGAAACCACCTATCCCAAGTCAATTTGAGTGCATTTAGAATGTTGTTCATCTTCTTTTTAGTATTTTGTGATTTGTTGTATTCTGAATTCCCAAATAGAGTTTGGAAGTCCAACTGGTTTTAGCAAATTGATTTGTTTAGATGGTTTCTGGGCAGAAGGAAACTTGTATTTCAAATTTGTATTTGTTTTCTTAGTGAAACATTTTGTTTATTATTATTATATATATTTAGTTAGTAAGTTGGTTAGTTAGTTAGTTGAGATAATAGTATGTGTAACTATATATATATATAGTGTGTGTGTGTGTGTGTGTGTGTGTGTGTGTGTGTGTGTGTGTGTGTGTAAATATATGTATAATATATACTGTATAGTGAAATACATGATCTTTAATTCATACATGTTACACAAATAAAATGTTTATATGAGTGATTTTTGTAAATATAAATGTTTTTTAATATATGTATAATTTCTATTTAATGTTTTTTAAATCACTAAAATATGCCATATTATTGAAAGAAAGAATATGTATAAAATTATTATTATTATTATTATTATTATTATGTAATTTTTACATTTTATTTTTTTTCACTGTATCACTTTAAGAAACATGGATTTCTTGTTAAAGGGGTCATATGATGCGATTTCAAGTTTTCCTTTCTCTTTGGAGTGTTACAAGCTGATTGTGCATAGATAAGATCCCTGAAGTTGCAAAGACTAAAGTCTCAAATCCAAAGAGATATTCTTTATCAAAGTTAAGACTCTGCCACACCCCCCTAAAACGGCTCGTTCTAACATGCCCCCACATATCTACCTCACTGTGTGGAAATATTTGCATACTGCCGCCCAAATGTGCACGCAAAGAAAGAAGGCGTGGTTTCAGTAACCGCAGTTAGTGTTGAAGCAGCATGTCAGGGAGACGCTGTGTGTTTCTAGGCGAAAGCAAAAGCACTTTATTTGGCCTTCCGAAAGTAGATGCATTTAGGAATCTTTAAGATGACTTACAACAGAACAGCAATGCATTTTATGGACGACCGTTTCGTGAACCTAGGAGAGGAGGTCATTCTCACTTTGCTATGACAATCTGGCGCTTCTGAATCAGTTTAAGTTTAAGTTTAAGTTTTTGCTATTGACTGTTCAAATGCGGAGTTTTGCGCATTGTGTGTGTGTGCGTGCGTGCATGTGTGTGCGTGCGCGCACGTGTGTGTGTGTGAGAGAGAGAGAGAGAGAGAGCATCACATCACAGTAGAGTCAGCTGTCTTAACCGCGGTTTGTGTACTGCATCATTACTGTGTCTGTTGCCCTTTCAGGCTTGAACTGATGGTAAAACTAATGACATTATTTACTGTCTTTACATTTATTTTGAACGATGAAGCTCGCGATTATGGTAAGGGGCATTACGTTTCCGACGAGTGCTTGCGGTGTCCGGCCAATCACAATGCACTGGGTCAGCTGGCCAATCAGAGCAGACTGCGCTTGTCGGAAGGAGGGATTTTGTAGAAAACGAAGCGTTTGAGAGAGGTGGTGCATAGAGGACCTACAATAATGTACAGTATTTGAAAAATAATGTGTTTTTTGAACATTAAAGCATGTCAACATATTCTGTTACACCAAATACACCAAATAATGATCTTTAAAAAAGCATCATATGACCCCTTTAACTTAAAAACATGAAATCCAAATTCAATCCAAATTTTAAAGCACTGTAATACAGAATTGTATATATATTAAATATATTAAATTAAAAGCATTAACTCAAAATTAATTGTTTACACACACACACACACACACATATATATATATATATACATGTGCACAGTATGTGTATGTACTTAAACAAAATTAAATGTAAAAAAATAAAAAACTGAAATGTAACAGAAAAAAATATATTACATAACGAATTTTATATATTAAATTGAAAACATGAAATCAAAATTTACTCTGTTTACAGCATATATACAGTATACATGTATATAAACATACTACATATGTTTATATATGTTTAGATAGAACGATAGACAGACAGACAGACAGAAAGACATAGATAGAATGATAGATAGATAGACAGACAGACAGACATAGAATGATAGACAGACAGACAGACAGAAAGACATAGATAGAATGATAGATAGATAGACAGACAGACAGACAGACAGACATAGATAGAATGATAGACAGACAGACAGACAGACAGACAGACAGACAGACAGACAGACAGACAGACAGACAGATAGATATATAGATCTGTTTCTGCTGATGTGATATTATCCAGCAACGTCACACAATGTTTGTTACCATCTAATCAAATCCCAGTGGATGAAATCATGTCCGCTGCATCATTTTTAGCTCAATATTGCGCGTCACGCTGTGGAAGTGAAATGCGTTGTGAATAGCGTTTCATGTCATGTTTAATGTGAAGCGGCAGTCATTGGGAAGACAGTAATCCGCGTGTATTCTTTAATTCCCTCGTCTGCTGTAAACCTCTGTTCTACAGATAATACGCTGATGAAGACTGTGATGGCGTCTCCTCACGGCGCTTTCCCTTTAAGAGTGTCTGTACGTTTGACTTCAGATGTGAGCTTTGGCTTATTCTAGAGATTCTTCAAACTGGATTATAAGCGAAATGTTTGTTATGAACATGAAACCCTGAGAGATGAACCGAGGCGGATATCAAACAACATGATTCAGGCTTTCATTACAGGCCACCGCAGCGCTCTGTTCTTCATGAAAACAACTCATCAGTCAGAACATCAGGCAGCCTGCTTCTTGTCTGTGATTTTATTATATTTTACCGTCCTTTTATCTGCTTTGTTTTTATGTTGTCTTTCTGCTCTTCATGATGTGCTCACTTTTGAGAAAATGAAAGGCACTTTCCGTTCCAGTTTTGAAGATAAACAGTGAGTCAGAAAACAGAGTCAAGTCGGTGCTGGTGGCCCAATGGTTATTAACCTAGCTGCTAATGTGACGGTTGCAGGTTCATTTCTAAAGCAGAGCGTAAAGGTCACAATAATAACCCATCTGTGCTGTCTGGGGTGAGATCACAAAGCTCAGGGCACTGATTTGGTAATAATAGGAAAAAGCAAAGCAAATATGATTCTTTTGTAATTATGTAATTATTTCTTTCTTATTTGCAAGAAGCAATCATATCTCAAATACATGTATTGCATCATGTTACTGTTGTAAATGTAGTTTAAAAAAAAGGTTATGTTAATAATTAGAATTGAAATGGGTCGTCAAAAGATTAGATGTGGCTTATCTTATTACTTTTTTAGTAGCTTGGCTGTTTTCAAAAATAGCTTTTCTGAATTTTATTTTATGTATTATTTTAATTTTTAATTATTTAAAAATTTTTTTTTTTACAGCAAATAACTTGATAACTTTATTATTTATATATATATATATATATATATATATATATATATATTTATTTATTTGTATTTTTTGTTT
>NW_015505365.1:509221-575515 GCF_001515645.1 Sinocyclocheilus grahami
TTTTTTGTTTAATATTTATGTAACAAAAAAATTCAACATTATATTATGTAGCATAATATGTTATATTTAGTGCAAATTTATATGATGTCACTACGTTTTTCAATTTAGTTATATAAATTTGTTTTTTTATTAATTTAATTTAGCACCAAATTTGCATGTAACTCTGGATAGTTTCAATGTAATTGTCCATATACTTGACTAGAACTTCATATAAGTGTTACTTTAGTATCACTGTGATACTATTGTAGTTTTTATTAATAATAATATTTTGAATCAGTTTTTTATTAAATAACTTTTTATTATTATTATCCATTTGAATTGTAATGTTTTAGTTATTTTGTTGTTCATTTAACCTTTGTTTTATTTCAAGTGACAAACATGTTTTTTTTTTAGTTTCAGTTAACTATCATAGCCCTGGTTCATAGTTTAGCAAGCAGCAGTTTTGATTTAGAAACACTGGAAACTTGAATGAGCTGAGACCTGAAACATATGCAAGAACACTTTTAGCTACAAAATCTTCATGCATTGTTGTATAATCGTAACGAAAACACGTTAAATATGTACACAGTGCGCACAATGCATTGGCTAAGCTCTCGTGTTTGAATATTTGTGAGTGTGTTTCTGGCTTAGCGCTTTATTTTAGGCCTGTACTTCTGTTAAACTGTCAGTGATGCTTCAGTGCTGTTAACTCTGTGTGTGTGTGTGTGTGTGTGTGTGTGTGTGTGTGTGTGTGTGTGTGTTAGAGGGGACAATGTTATCTCTTTTCTCCTGAAGCTGTATTATATATTAAACACTTTCTGCAGTCTGCAGCTACGATCTGGCTCTCCCTCTCTCTTTCACTCGCGCTCATGTTCAAAGAAAACGTTTAATCTTCCAGATACATTTTAATGGCTGCGTTTAGTAGCTTGCCACTTTTATCATCAAAGCTCGTGTTAGAGCTTGTGTGAGTGTTTCTCGGGTGAAATGAGTTAAATGACTCAAGGCATACGATGGCGAGAGTTAAAGAGGGACGGAACGCAGAGGAGATCGCGCCGATAAAACGCGGGCCTGCTTCACGTAGGAGCCGACGGGAAATGTTGTGCTTCAAAATGAGTCTGAAGCCTTTTCTGTCCGAGTCATCTGAACATATTGCTCATAAAGTCTTGGAAATGCTAACAATATCATTTCACTCTTGTAAAATGAAGGCTCTGTTCCAAAACCTGCTGAGCTGCCTACATAGACAGCAGTTTGAGGCATCATATGCTTCTGACACAAAAGCTGATACTAAAAACTTTTCTATTTTTGGGGAGGGTCAAATTGCAAGGTAGTATTGCATGTGTCTTTGCTGGAGCAAGCAATCCCAAAATGCATTGTGACTCCATGACATAAAAGATGAAAAAATGTTGATTATAATTAATTTCTTTAACACATTTCTTCTTGGAGAACTTGACTAGCTTCTAATTAGTCTATATAATTAATTGATTAAAATGTAATTTTGTTGTGTATTTTTATAGTTTTTAAGTTAAACTGAAATAAGTTTATTTAGTTGAAATAAAACAAGTTTCTGTTTCTAATATTTTCAGTAAACATGTATTTCATTTCAAGTAACACATTTTTCTTATGGTTTATTTTTTAGTTAACTCTAATTATTCAGTTGTTTTACTCTGGCATTTATGAAAATGAGGTTCTGTAGCACTAGTATTGTTTTTTTCCCTTGAATTAGTTGCTTCTGCTTATATAATTCTCATTTGTAAGTCACTTTGAATAAAAGCGTCTACTAAATGAAAACATGTAAATAATTAATATAATGATATTAACCCAGTTCATCAGAAAAAAAGAGTGTACTTCAAACGAATAGCATCATTAATTTAATACTTTAACAATAATAATAATAATACTAAACAGTTTTTGCATTTATATCCATCACTGATTAATAAAAAAAAAAAGTAAGTTAGTCGGTCCTTTTGACAGAAATATAAAATATAAATAAGTATAAAATAAGCAATACGTTTTTAATATTAAAAGTTTGGGGTCTGTAAGAAGTTTTTTTTATGTCTCTTCTACTGCATTTACTTGATCAAAGATGCAGTAAAAACTAATACTGTGAAATTACCATTTGAAATATATGTTTTCTATTGTAAATTTTAACATTTTAAAATATAATGTATTCCTGTGATGCGCAGCTGAATTTTCAGCATCATTACTCCAGTCGTCAGTGTCACATGATCCTCCAGAAATCATTCTAATATGCTGATTTGCTGCTCAAGAAACATTTCTGTTTATCAATGTTGAAAACAGTTGCAATAAAATATGAATATCTTTAAAAACATCTTACTGACCCCAAACTTTTGAACAGTAATATACTGTATATATTAAAAATGATATCAGTATATGGATATATGGTCATTTCCAGAGTAATAATGTTCTGTTTTATATTAACATAAAAGTATATATATTGTATTTCATTTTGTAAGGATACAACTGAAAGATACTGCACTCTGCTGAGAACATGAGACTTAACTTTCTCTGTGTGTGTGTGTGTGTGTGTGTGTGTGTTATCAGTCTGAGTAAAACCCCTACGGATCGATGCCGAGGGAATCTGATCAGCAGAAGGCTCTTCCGCCCTCAGACTCATGGGTCGGACGGGTTGCCAGACGATCAAACTCCCTTCCCCTCATTAACCCCCCTCAGCATCTGCACACTGTCCTTCCACTTTAATCACTTCCTTCATACAATCAATAGCGTTTATAAGTCAAGCGTGCTCCTGCATAGAAACAGCCAGTCTAAACACTTAAACATGCACAAAGGCATGATGAAACACTTTACAAGAAGGTCCTAGTAGTTAACTTTAGTTAATGTGTTAAAGGAACAGTTCACCAAAAATTTAAATTTGCTTATAATGTACTCATCCTTAGGCCGTCCAAGATTAGGATGAGTTTGTTTCTTTATGGGAACAGATTTGGAGAAATGTAGCCTTACATCACTTGCTCAGCGGTGGATCCTCTGCAGTGAATGGGTGCCAAACAGCAAACATCGCAATAATCCACAAGTAATCCACATCACTCCAGTCCATCAGTTAATATCTTTGGCCAGAAGTGAAGATTTAAAGTTAAAAATGCCTTAATGATGGATTTGTTTCTTACAAACACACAGCTTTTGGCTTCACAAGATGTTAATTGATGGACTGGAGTGGTGTGGATTACTTGTGGATTATTGTGATGTTTTTATCAGCTGTTTGGACTCTCATTCTGACGGCACCCATTCACTGCAGAGCATCCATTGGTGAGCAAGTGATATAAGAATAATAAGTTTTTCACTGTCAAAGTTTGTGCATTGCTGGGTAGACTAATTATTTTACATTTACTACGTCAAACATCACTGTTATTATTGTTCATACAATTAGAATAAACCTGTATGTGTTACAGACAAGAATATATTTCTCAGATAATGCAGTTCAGGCTACCATCCACAACAGTCAGACACAATCATTTTGACATTTTGCACAGCAAATTTCTTCAAAAAATTATTTATTCTCTATATTATACAATTTTGTAATATATTTAGTGTCAGCAAACAAAAACTAAATGCGAATATATTATTTCAAAAATCTATATTATACATTACCATACATATACATATATATAATATTATGTAATAAACTAATAAGCTATAGCGAATTTTGGTTGCATTATTATATTGTCACAAAAATGTAGACTGTGTGTGTGTAGACAAAAATGTAAACTTACTATTTTAATTCTATCTATCTACAGGTAAATTAGAATGTCGTGGAAAAGTTCATTTATTTCAGTAATTCAACTCAAATTGTGAAACTCGTGTATTAAATAAATTCAATGCACACAGACTGAAGTAGTTTAAGTCTTTGGTTCTTTTAATTGGGATGATTTTGGCTCACATTTAACAAAAATCCACCAATTCACTATCTCAACAAATTAGAATACTTCATAAGACCAATAAAAACATTTTTTTAGTGAATTGTTGGCCTTCTGGAAAGTATGCTTATTTATAGATAGATGTATTAATTATATACAATTTAAACTTATATATATACACTGAACAAAATTATAAACGCAACACTTTTGTTTTTGCCCCCATTTGTCATGAGCTGAACTCAAAGATCTGAGACTTATCTCGGCAAAGGAGAAGTGCTCACTAACATAGACTTAGACAGATTTGTGAACAATATTTGAGAGAAATAGGCCTTTTGTGTACATAGAAAAAGTCTTAGATCTTTGAGTTCAGCTCATGACAAATGGGGGCAAAAACAAAAGTGTTGCTTTTATAATTTTGTTCAGTGTGTATATATATATAAATATAAAAATTGACTTTACTTTTTTCCCTTCATTTTGGTGCCCTCTGCTGGTAAGGTGAATCAGTGTGGTCTAACCAATAGGCTTAAGTCTGTGAAGTATTGTAATGAATATTCATAACCCTGAGTCTAGTCTTGCTGCCGTTAATGTCAGCCTGATAAGTCAGATGTGTGAAGCATGAGTGGAGTTTTAATCTGTGTACCTTTGTTGCAGTCTCACTGCGACTAATGAGTGATGAGCGCCAGCGTGTGTTTTACACTGCCAATAGATACGGAAGAGGGGATTTAAACACACACACACACACACTTTAAACATCAGAGACTATGACGATTTTTGCTGCTTCTCTCTTTGATGTTTCAGAGCCGCAGCTTCATTTCGGCCCTGATCCCCTTTTAATCTCCACATACACAAATTCAGAAACACACACACACACGTAGAGAGAGAATCCACAGGAAAAGAGGTCGGATGAACATGTCACAATTGTTCTCCTGCAATCTGCTGAAGAATGAGGCTGATTTCCATGAAGATGAGCAATATGGCATGTAATAATTTATAGCCTCATTAAATTAAAGGACTGGATTCTCTTCTCTCGCAGTCTGACTGTCTATTTTCAGGCTGTTTTTTCATCTTCCTGCAGTTGGAGGTTTAATTTTCTCTCTCTTACTGTGAAAACTCCTTCTAATGATTGATGCAGGGGGTTTATATACTGATTAATGCCATAGTTTTAAAGGCCATTCTCAGACGTGACCTTTAACCCATATTGCTATAATGATTTGTCATTTGAAATGAAATACTGCAGTATATGCTGTTAAATATGTGTTATGTGCAGTATATGTGTTAAAAATAGTAGCTGAAATAGTGTTATTTTAGTAGCATTGATATGCTATTATAGTTTTTCTTAATATTTTAAAATAGATTACATTTTTTTAGAGATTATTTATTTTAGTCATTTTGTTGTATGTTTTTGTCATATTTATTTTAAAAAATTTGTATGTAGATTTATTATTAAAAATTTGAATGTAGATTTTTTTATTAATTTTTATTTATTAGTTTTAGTTAAACTGAATGAAAATGAGAAATGTCTTGGCAAATAAGTGTACTTGTATAGCTGTTTGGTGTAGCATACTAACATACTAATATTTAGTATGTCTGCACTATACAGTATGTATACTGTGCACCATATGCTAATTTTCATTATGCAAGAAATTGTAATTAATTCATTAATTTATTTATTTATACATTTTATTTATATACTATTGTATTTTGGTTTTCAATGTAACTTTAGTTTATGTTGTAATAATAGTAAGTTTTTAGATTTTTATCTATTTCATATTTATATTTTAATGCATACTTTTCAGTACACATGTAATTGTTGTTTATTTATTTATTTATTTAGTTGTGTTTTTTGTTGTTATTTTAATTTTTTATTTTATAAAGCTTATAAAAGCTACGTTATAGCTTTATTTCTTATTTCAGTTTTGGGCTTAATAATTTTAATACTTAATAATTTTATTTTAGTTAATTGCTGAGGCAACATTTCTCATTTTCATGTTTTTTTTTATCCCACAATGCAATGCTCTCAACTTCCATTTCCTGTGTGATGACTCACATGTTAACAACTCTTATTATACCTATTATTTGACTGGACTGCCTAAAGTTTTAGACACATAACCTTATTCAAAATAAAAAAATAAAAACAATTTCTAAAATGTTGAATGGACGCTCCTTGCACCATGATGAGATCATGTGACAGTAATGTAACATACTAGTGTTTTGCTTACTATTTATATAGTAGGCAGTATACAGTATATACTATACACAGTATGCAGTATGTAAAAGCTAGTGTTCATTCTGAGTATATACTATACACAGTATGCAGTATGTAAAGCTAGTGTTCATTCTGAGTATATACTATACACAGTATGCAGTATGTAAAAGCTAGTGTTCATTCTGACCGTGACCTGTGTTTGTCTGTCGTGCAGCTGCACCGGGGGGAGACGAGGTGGCGCTGTACGTGGGTATCGTCATGGCGGTGGTCATGTGTCTGATCGTCTCTGCTATCGTGGCGCTGCTTGTGTACCGCAGAACTCATAGACGCTTTCACTCCGACATCATGGACTCATCTGTGCTGAACGGAGGATTCCAGCCTGTCAGCATCAAACAAGCACGCTCAGGTGAGACTTAACCTTCATTAATGGATCACTATCAATTTCTGATTGGTGAGGTTTTTTTTTTCTTTTATTCAGAAAGGATGCATAAAATTGATTTAAAGTGACAGCAACGACATTAAAAGTTTTCAAATAAACTTTATATTCATCAAAGAATCCAGAAAAATTGCATCACAATTTCCAAAAAGATTTTAAGCAGCACAACTGTTTTCAACATTGATAATAACCAGAAATGTTTCAGCAAATCAGCATATTAGAATGATTTCTGAAGGATCATGTGACACTGAAAATCCAGCTTTGCATCACAGGAATAAATTACATTTCAAATATATTGCAAAATATTTATGTCAAACTGTAATAATATTTCACAATATTGCTGTTTTCACTTTTTTTTATCAAATAAAAGCAGCCTTGGTGAACATAAGAGACATCTTTATTTATTTATTTTTATATTAATATTAATTTTTACTATTGATAAAAAAGAAATAATATTTTGTGTGTATCTATACATACATACATACACACACACACACACACATATATATATATAGAGTGAAAATTTTAAGGGGGTCTGAATACTTTCCGTACCCACTGTATATATATACTGTATATATCACAATTTTGGTAAATTAGTATTTGAAATTATCAGCAGTATTTTACAGTTACTGTATCAGCAGATTTTCTTTCTTCTCCAAAATGGAATGCGATAAAATACAATGACGTTGCAATGGATTTCGTTTTTATGTTGACCCCAGTGTTATTACAAATATCTTTTTTTTGTGTTCTGTAGAGGAAAAGAAAGTCTTACAGGTTTAGAAACGACATGATGGTGACAAAGTGATGATAGAATATTCATTTTTTTAAGTGAACTGATCCTGTAATAACAAATCTAACAAATTTTGAACATCAGTGTCTTTTGTCATATTGCAGTTTTTACCAGATTGAAAGGGATTTAAGGCATTGTAATCATGCAAATCACTATAATGCACATCCTTGAGTGGATTATTGCTTTAGTAAAACATTCAAACGCGCTATTCAGACACAATCTCTTTCTGCGGCTCTCAGTCAATGCAACAGTTTCAGCAACGAACTGTGTGTGTGTGTGTGTGTGTGTGTCACCGTAAGACACAAGAATGATTAAAATTCCAATCAAGTGGAGAACAGAATGGAAGGCAGTGTTCCGGTGTTAAATTGTGAGGTGTGTGTGTGTGTGTGTGTGTGTGAAAGAGAGAGACTCAGGTGACATTTCATATGAGGAACATTAGAATGCCTGTCACTCTCCAACCTGAACAGGTTATCATTAATGAAGAATCGTCATTCTGCTCGCTCTCGTATTGCCTCGCTTTCCCCCTCATTTTCTCCCTCGTTTTCTCTGTTAATTAAACATGAAGCGGGCTGTAGGTGTAAATGGCACCCTGTCAGGGTGAAAGCACCGTGTGGAGGACGTCGGCGAGTGAGTTGATAAATACAGAGGTAGGGGATGTTTTGATGGTAAAGCAAAGACGTTCACATCCGTCAGTTTTGCTCTGGTGAAGATCTCTCCCAGGTTTGGATGTGTTTACTTCGATGGGTGTGATGCAGTGCAGTGCAGTGTACACTGTCTCACCGATCGCCGCGTGATGAATGACTTTAACGTGTGAGTCAGGAGTGTGAACGGAGCTCGTGGTGAATAATGCTCACACCTGAGTAACCGGAGAGAGAGAGAGAGCTGGTGTGTGAAGTGACAATCCTCTGTTTAGTCACTGTGGGAAGCTGAATGTTAATGAGCAATCAGTATGGAGATTACCAGCCGCTGGCTATAAGAGTCCTTTACAAGCTCCCACACAAACACACGGTGATTTCATTTCAAAATAGCACACAACAGAAATACATACAAGGAGTAGGTCACCCAAAAAGTCATTTACCCACCTTCATGCTGTTCTGGAGCACAAAAAGGAGATGTTTCACAGAGTCGTCAAGCTGCTCGGTTACATGCTTTGAAAGTGAATAGTGGCTGTGTTTACATCTAAATTATGCTAAATGATGTGGGAAATCACAAAAACAACTCGTTTCGATATCTTGTGTTAAAAAATAGTTTCTTCTCTGGAAATTGGATGCAAAATAGAAGTAAAAAAATGGATTTTGTAGCCACTGTGGCTTTTTTTATGTAATACATTATTTGTGGTTTAGAAAGCTCTGATGAAATTGGTTATTTCATATGAAAATTATGGAAGCTTATTTACACCACAGGACTTTTTTCCCACAATTCTGAGTTTACATCTCACGGTGCTGTGTTATTTTCTCACAATTCTGACTTCAGAATTCATAATCGTGAGGGAAAAAAAGGCAAAATTGCAAGATACATACTGAGAATTACAAAATATAAAGCCAGAATTGCTAGATGTGACGTAAGAATTGCGAGATATAAACTCAAAATTGAGAAATAGTAAGACTTGTGATAAAAAGTCACTATTTTTTATTTCATTTAATATTTTTTGTATTTTAACAACAATTGCAAAAATCAATTGCAAGATGAAATGGATTTGCAATATGCAGAAGAATTAAGAAGAAAACAAAAAAACTCAAAAACAAGCTTCAATAGAAAATAACTGAATATGGTACACCGATTTAAATATGAAGAATGATATTTGAGAGTATTTGCAAAATAAATTTCCATAAATAATGTCTTAAAATGTGTTTTTCTTCCTCACAGAAAGTTAGCATGTGACTTTTAATATAGCACACACAGAGTTGTATGGAATTCAATACTTTATTGTGCTTTTATGCTGATTTGTTTTAACCTTTATTGTACTCAACAGGTGCAGATCATTTCGAATTTTGTAAATACCTTGTTTATGTGAGATTTTAAAATCATTGTGGTTTTGCACATGCACTACTGTTCAAATGTTTGGGGTCAGTATGATTAAAATAAATAAAATAAAAAAATACTTTATTCAGCAAGGACATTAAATAGGTTGAAAGTGACTAACCACAATTATTATGCTACAAAAAATATTTCATATACTTTTCATATACTGCAGCTCAGCTGTTTTCAACAATGATAATAATAAATAAATGTTTCTTAAAGGGGTCATATGATGCGATTTCAATTTTTCCTTTCTCTTTGGAGTGTTACAAGCTCTTGGTGCATAAAGAAGATCTGTAAAGTTGCAAAGACTAAAGTCTCAAATCCAAAGAGATATTCTTTATAAAAGTTAAGAGTCAGCCACGCCTACCTAAAACGGCTCGTTCTAACACGCCCCCACATGTCTATGTCACGATGTGGGAAGATTTGCATAACGCCGCCCAAATGTTCACGCAAAGAAAGAAGGCGTAACTTTTATTCTCGCTGTAGTATTGTTGCCGCCGCCAGCATGTCGTGAAGGCGCTGTGTGTTTCGTTGTGAAAGCGAATGCTTAAGGAATTCGGCCAATCACAACGCACTTTATAGCTGGCCAATCAGAGCACACCTCGCTTTTCAGACCGATGAGCTTTGTAAAAATCTACGCGTTTCAGAAAGGCGGGGCATAGAGCAGAAACAATAATGTACAGTATGTGTAAAATAATGTCTTTTTTAACCTTAAACTGCATAAACACATTTCATTACACCAAATACACAAAATAATGTTCTTTTTAGCAGCATCATATGACCCCTTTAAGCAGCAAATCAGCATATTAGAATGATTTCTGAAGGATCATGTGACACTGAAGACTGGAGTAATGATGCTGAAAATTCAGCTTTGATCACAGGAATAAATTACATTGTAAAATATATTCAAATAGAAAATAGTTATTTGAGATTGTAATAATGAGATTTTTTATTGTATTTAAAAAAAAATGAATGCAGCCTTGATGAGCAGAAGAGACTGCTTTCAGAAACATGAAATAATCTTGCCAACCCAAACTTTGGAAGCGTGGTGTATTTAATAAGCTGACAGATCTGTCTTCAAATGTCATTAGTAATATTTAATAGTAATTTCATGTGCGTGTTTGCAGCAGATTTGCTGGCCGCAACCCCTGATCTGTCCACAGCAGCGGCACTGTATCGCGGTCCTGTATATGCCCTTCACGACATCTCAGACAAAATCCCCATGACCAGCTCCCCTCTGCTGGAGCCGCTGCCGCTTCCCAACCTCAAGATCAAAGTCTACAACTCCTCCGGCACGGTGACCCCTCAGGAGGACATGACCTCTGACCTCTCCGCCACCCTGTCCCCCAAAGTCACCCACTCTCTTCTGGAGAGCGACTCCATGACCCTGCGCAACCAGACGCTGGCGCGCGCACGGGACCCCACGTGTACGGCGTTAGGGTCGTTTAACTCGCTGGGAGGTCATCTGATCATACCCAACTCAGGTGAGAACGGACACACAAACACACACAGCTTATTTATGGATGATTTATGATGCACAATCACACTCTGGTCCTCGCTGAGTGTCCAACATATTTATGAATCGCCATGTGATATAATTTATGATGATTAATTGATTGTGTTGATAGTCCTTCATTAGTCTAATTAAGGCGTACGGCTGTAACGGGTTCCAGTAAGATGCGATGGAAATGTCACATTCACAATCTCGCATGCGTGTGATGAGATGAACACGCTCAGTGACAGTGATGAATGAATCCAGGGGATGGTAGCTAATGATAATACTACTTTATGAACTACAGAAATGACACACAACACTCCACTTACATTATATGAAACACCATCCATCCATCTATCCATCTATCTATCTATCCGTCCGTCCATCCATCTCTCTGTCTGTCCATCCGTCCATCATTCTATCTATCATTCTCCTTTTCTATCTATTGTTCTATCTGTCATTCTATCGTCTATCATTCGATCATAGTGGTTCCACCCACAGTGCATTCTCATTGGTCCAAAATCCAATCTTATCTTATTGCATATTGAACATTAAGTATGTTCTGGTTGGCTGCGATTTTGTTGCTTCACACTATTTTTCGTTTTCAGTGAGGACAGACAAATAAGTTAACACATGAAACTAGTCGGCACGAGGTGTGCGGTTTCTCTCTGAATCAGTCTTTCTGTAATGTGTGTTTCAGGTGTTAGCTTGTTGGTTCCAGCCGGTGCGATTCCTCAAGGTCGTGTGTATGAGATGTTTGTGACCGTACAGAGGACAGAGAGCTTGAGGTAAAAAAACACACACACACTAGGGCTGGGTAAAAAAATATTGGTTTCTCAATTTTAATCGATTCTGATTTTTACGAAGATACGATTCTTAAATCCCGAGACTAGCCTGTTTTCAGTCAATGAACAGAACTTTGTAGCACACCTCCCATCCAATAAATCGCAATAAGCTTTGTGATTTGATCATTTTGATATAAAACTAAGCCTCAGATTTCAAATTCTCACCATTTTACTGCAGTATTCAAACAATAAATGCCGTTTTGCCACTGTGCCACAAGAGACACGGCAGCAGATGTGAACTTTTTGTCTCCTCCAGTTACAGCATGAAATAAACATGAATGAACATCCGAAGGTATGTTAAAAGAAAGAGTAACTTATCGAAATCCTTATCCTGTCTCATGTAATCACTCATTCAGTGTTTTAACTGTGACCGCGCAATTCTGACATTATAACAGCTTTTTAAAAAATGTCACATTTACCTCAGAAAAAACATATTTGTTGACCATAAACTCATTAGTCAGATAGAAAAATGAACTCTAAAGAGGAGCATTTTGCGAAATGCATGCACAGTATAACATATTCATTATAATTTTTCCTGTTTTTCAATGTTTAATTTGTGTTAATTTATTAATAAATCCGTTACGTTTTTATGACAGCCGTCAAAAAATGAATTGGAGTAGAAATATAATTATGTAATTGTAACTTTATTATAAAAACTTAATTGAGTGTAATTTAAACGTTTGTATGTGTGACCCTGGACCACAAAAGGGTCCGTTTTGTAAAATTGAATTAATAAGCTTTCCATTGATGTATGGTTTGTTAGGATAGGACAATATTTGGGCGAGATACTGGAAAATCTGGAATCTGAGGGTGGAAAATATCTAAATATTGAGAAAATCACCTTTAAAGTTGTCTGAATGAAGTCCTTAGCAATGCATATTACTAATCAAAAATTAAGTTTTGATATATTTATGGTAGGAAATTAGCAAAATATCTTCATGGAACATGATCTTTACTTAATATCCTAATGATTTTTGGCATAAAAGAAAAATCGATAATTTTGACAATACAATGTATTGTTGGCTATTGCTACAAATATGCCAGTGCGACTTATGACTGGTTTTGTGCTCCAGAAATGAAATTGACTTCCATGGTAGGGTCACATATAATTAGTTAGTTTTACCTTCAATATTATAGTAATGTACTGACTCTCATGTGTGTTGTGTATCTTCTTTTGTGTTCAACAGCAAAAAGAAACTCATACAGGTTTGGACCAACTTGAGGGTGTGTAAATGACAGAATTGTTATTTTTGACGGAACTGTCCCTTTAAATGTGTCTGTCTCTCTCAGGCCTGCGGTCGGTGACAGGGAGGCTGTGCTCAGCACTGTGGTCAGCTGCGGTCCCGCGGGTGCCCTGTTGACCCGTCCCGTCATCCTCACTCTCCACCACTGCGCACACGCCCACTCCGACGACTGGCAAATCATTCTCAAGAGCCACACGCAGCAGGACCAATGGGAGGTGAGGAATTTGAATACGGCCGATCGGGACAGCCAGTGGCTGAATGAAAGCGTGGCAGCGAGAGGAATCAGGTCAGGGAAACTCTGGAGATGAGCCGCTCCATTTCAATAAACTACTTATCCTGCAGAGAGAGGGAAACATGACTGGAAAATAAATGTAACTATCAGTGAAGGCAGGCAGGGTAAATTGGCCTGCTGTGCATGGCAGGGTTCTACAAATAGACAACACAAAATTCAATTATTGCAAGAGTGGAGAGGGGAAAAGGATGGGGCGTATTTATCAGGAGGAATCTGCTTCCTTTATCAGGGCCGGGATTCCCTCAGACACACACTCGCATTGTGTCTGTCTGTGTGTGTGTGTGTGTGTGTGTGTGTGTGTGCGTGTGTGCGTGTGTGCGTGTGCGTGTGTGTGTGCAGGAGAGACCAAATGTTCTGAAGAACCTGCTTGTGGGGATATATATCTCATAGAACCTGTCAAAAACATACCCGGGTCATATTTCACTCCAAAATCAAAAGAAGAAATAAGAAATTACTTTTTCCTAGACAATAAAACCTATTTTAAGGACTCTTAAAAGTGTTTGCTTTTTCATGTTATTTTTTAATGATAATTAAGAACAACCCTCACCCAAAATAAATACTGTAACCAAAAAATATTAATCAAACAATATTTATGTAATTTGAACTGTATTTGTTTTTACATCCAATATCAATTTTACAATTGCATCATTGCAATATGTTAGACTGCTATTAATTAATTTATTTAGATTTTAAAAAATTGTTGTATTCAAGGGATTTTGTACAGTAATTTTTTCATTCATAATAATAGCAATGTGAATTCGGGAGTAAAAATGTGCTTTAATTGTCACAAAAATAATGTCACAAATACAAGAATTATAATATATATATATATAATGTTTTTTATAAGAATTATATAAAATAATGTTATTATTTTATTCATTAATCATTCATTCACTTATTTTAGTCATTAAATTGGAATATATAAAATTAAATATTATTAAAATATTACCTTTTTTATATTAAACTGATAATATAAAATGAGATTTTGAAAAAGTAGATTTAGTGGCAAATGTCATTTTAATTTAATAATAATAATTTATAATTAAAAATGTACTGTTATTTAATTATTAATAATAATAATTATTATTATTATTTGATATTTGTTTGTCAGTTGTCTGTGTTATTCTTTGTATTTTTTACTTATGCATCACTGCGGCTTTTAAATCCTAGAAATATTTCAGTGGAAAAGGGCAATAAAGCATGACTTAGCTTAAAAATAATAATATTAATCGCGCAAATTATTCATAATTTAAGTCCCACCAGGGTACAAATATATATTCAGGTTTATAATGTATGTGTGTGAGATCACTTTAACCCTGCACCTGTCACGATGAGCCGCTCATGTAAGTGATGTGTGTGTTCTGTGTGCAGGACGTAGTCGTGGTTGGAGAGGAGAACTTCACAACTTCCTGTTACGTGCAGCTGGGGGAGGAGGCGTGTCACATCCTGACCGAGACGCTCGGTTCCTACTGTCTGATTGGCCAGAGCGTCTGTCCGTCAGCAGCTAAGCGAATCAAACTGGCCGTGTTTGGTCCTGTAGTCACAGCAGGTGTAGACTATCACATCCGAGTGTACTGCCTCGACGACACGCAGGACACACTCAAAGTGAGTAACAGATGACCAATGTAGCTTTCAAGCCCACTTAAAAATAGTCAATTAAGATTTTCATAATCATTTTCCACCTTCTCTGACACAGGCTGTTTTATGCCATCGTATCTTAATTTGATTAACTTCTATATTGAGCACTGTTATGATTGGCTAATGTCAGGGACTAGATCTAACTGAGGAATAACTCAGTTAAGTTATTTTGGTTTCATATTTTGGTTTTGGGAGTCCCCAACAACAGGTTGACATGCATGCAAGGTCAAAAAACACTTTCATTGTCTTATAATATGCAATTATTTTTACCTTACTTGCTCAACGACTCCCAAACGATTCGCTCAATGATTCATTTTTCCAAACTCCTCCTTTGCGTGACGCTAATCTGCGGTGATTGGTCCGATTGGTCTCATTTTATCATACCTGTAACGCCTGATAAAGCAGTGTTTGTGAGCGCAGTGCTGCTTTGTGTACAGCGTAACCGGGGGAAAATGCTATTTTTACCGCTCCAGGGGCCTCGTTTATAAAATGTGTGTACGCACAGATTTGATCTTAGAGTGTACGTACGCTAAAATCCACGGCAATGTTCATATTTACAAAAACGGTCATTGACGTGGAAAAGCGTACTTAACACCGCGTCAGGGTCTGAGCAGGCGTACGCACTTTTCCTTGTGGCAAAGTCAGAGTACTGCAGCTATTTAAACATCTAAGCTGCAATAATAAAAACGGTGTTCGTGAAAGCACCGAATGCATCATAAACAACAAAGATGCAGTGCAAGAGATTAATTGTGCAATGTGGTCAGATTTTTTATTAACAGGAGTTTTTGCGAGATTAAACGGACCTTTTTAGTAGCCTAATGTTGAAAGTTCTTTACTCGCTTTCTGTGCACAGTTTATTCCATGTTGTTGTTTTTAATAATTTTAGAGAACTTGCGAAGTCTTGATTTACTACTAATGTGTAAAATAGAAAACAAAAATGCATAAACGCATCTCCGACTGTTTTGTCTGTGTAGCCTATAAGAACTATGTCATGCAATAATGGTTTTAATATATTCTATTCAATAACATTGTTAACTGTTTTTATTTATAACATCTGCTGCTTTGCTTCTGTGAAAATGAATAGAGCGATCAGCCTTAAACTTTGTTTTTGTCATTTACATGAGTTATTTGTATAAAATACACTATATATTTTTGAGTCAGTACATTATGGCACATTTGAGCAGCATTAGTAAACTGTGTAAATGCCAAATCACATGCAGGTTTTTTTCAGACCGGAGACCATAATCGTGTAATAATTTATTTTATTATGATATGAAACGTCCAATTTTTCTTTCAATAATGTTTTTTTAAGTTTTGCAAGAATTTCGTGATACTAAACTTTTTATTCGTTGTCATAGCAAGTGATTTTAAAAGTAGGATGGCTCACTTTTTATAAGAACATTTTACTTGAATTCGTAGTTTATTCTTACTTTTGGAAACCAATTTTTTTTAATAATTACTATTATTATTATTATTATTTATGTTGTTTCTAGAAGTAGTAATTTTGATAATAGTCAATAGAAAAAATATAACCACACACACATTGTTTGTCCACAGAATAATTACACATTATTAAATAAAAAGCGTCCCGCATGTACCTCTACCTCCACCAGCAGGACCTCAATTTCAGACTCAGTAAAGTTTTTTTTTCTTTGTGCTCGTCATTCTCAAGCATATAAATTCGGTATATTGGCGTGTGCTCTTTATATGGTAATGATATTAATTAGGGGGCGTTTACAAGGCGGAGATCTGACGGCAGTCAGCTGCGCACAATTTCAAGATCATTTGTGATTTATAAACGTCACATCTGGAAGAGAGGCGTACGCACGTGTTTTTGTGCGCATGTTCGTTTTCTCTGAATCGCACTTACGCACTTTTGAGAAATGATCTTAGAACAAATTTAGGACGGTTTATACACAACATTTTATAAATGAGGCCCCAAAAGCGGCACCTAGTGGCAAAGAATGAATTTTCATTTTCATTCTGACCAACTCGAAAAGACCAAGTGGGCGGGCAATATGCTAATGTTTCATTTTGAGGTCAACATGAAACGGCTTGGGATTCGTTTTAAAAACGACTCGTTTCAATGATTCAGAGTCGACTCTTTCTTTTGAGAGACAATCACTTTATTCACGGTGCACTTTCAGATTTAAAACTTGGCAGGATGTTTATATTCACTTAGAGCTGTGTTACACACTGCATGAAAGGTCATTTTCAAAAATCCATAATAGGGGCACTTTATTAATGACTTTGCTCAACAAATCACATTTGAATGAAAATGTAGTTTAAATATTAATATGTTTACATTATTTTAATCTGCTTTAATATTTCAATTAACAATTTAATATAAATTCGTATGATTTTTATTTTAATTATTATTTGTATTATTGTTGTTATTATATAAATATAATTATTAATGTAATATTTTAAATATATACAGATTTAAATATAATTTTTTATTTTAATTTAAGTGATTGCACTGTTGACTGCATGTGTTTGTGTGGACAGGAGGTGCTGCAGATAGAAAAACAGATCGGCGGAAAACTGCTGGATGAACCAAAGTCTCTGAACTTCAGTTACAGCAACCACAACCTGAGACTGTCAATACATGACGTTCACTCGCAGTGGAAGAGCAAACTACTCACCAAATACCAGGTGAAGACAACAGATACAGCTGAGGCTTCAGACAGGATTTAGAAATGTCAGGAGAGGGGGGAGATCTCCTGACTGTTAACCTGAATTTAGGATAGAATATTGACAGGGACTAGATCTAGAGGAAGAATGAGACTTAATGAGTTTCTCTTTTAATTCTTTTAAATGTTTTTTTATTGTATTTATTTATTTTGATATTTTAATTTAAATGATTAAGTAATTTAATATTTCATAGTGTTTAATATTTCTTAATATTAATATTTCTGTACATAATTTAAAAAAATATATATACAAACTTCAATTATTTATTTATTTAAATGTTCATATTTTAATTTAATTAAGTAATTAAAATATAAATATATATGTGTGTGTGTGTGTGTGTGTATGCATGTATATATATTTATATATTGTAAAAATATAAATTATTAAATCATTAATACATAATAATTTAAGAAAAATCGTTTTTAATATATTATATTAATTTTTAATATATTATTATTTTTATTTTATTATTATTTTACAATTACATTTATTATAAAGTAATTTAATATTACTTAATTTTTAATAGTTTTAATAATTGTTCATTATTTTATTTCAATATTTTAATTTTAATTATTAAGTAATTTAATATAACATTTAATATAAGATGATTTAATGCTATTTAACATTATTATTATTATTATTATTATTCTGAATTCTGAACAGACGTCAGGTAAAGTGTCTGTCTGTGTGTCCGTGCAGGAGCTGTCTTTCTCTCAGGGGTGGAGTGGATCGGTGCGATTTTGATATTTTAATTTAAATGATTAAGTAATTTAATATTTCATAGTGTTTAATATTTCTTAATATTAATATTTCTGTACATAATTTAAAAAAATATATATACAAACTTCAATTATTTATTTATTTAAATGTTCATATTTTAATTTAATTAAGTAATTAAAATATAAATATATATGTGTGTGTGTGTGTGTGTGTATGCATGTATATATATTTATATATTGTAAAAATATAAATTATTAAATCATTAATACATAATAATTTAAGAAAAATCGTTTTTAATATATTATATTAATTTTTAATATATTATTATTTTTATTTTATTATTATTTTACAATTACATTTATTATAAAGTAATTTAATATTACTTAATTTTTAATAGTTTTAATAATTGTTCATTATTTTATTTCAATATTTAAATTTTAATTATTAAGTAATTTAATATAACATTTAATATAAGATGATTTAATGCTATTTAACATTATTATTATTATTATTCTGAATTCTGAACAGACGTCAGGTAAAGTGTCTGTCTGTGTGTCCGTGCAGGAGCTGTCTTTCTCTCAGGTGTGGAGTGGATCGGTGCGGCGGCTGCATTGCTCCTTTGCTCTGGAGCGTCAGAGCGTGAGTGTGTGTGAGCTGTGCTGCAAGCTGTGCGTCAGACAGGTGGAGGGAGAAGGTCAGATCTTCCAGCTCTACACCACCCTGAGCGAGGTACCGTAACACGCCCTCTCTCGCTCTCTGCTGTCCCACTCGGACGTTTTTAGATGCTTGATATTTGCTCAGAATGAAAACACACACTCATCTTGTGATGCCTCAATTTTTCTCGCAGGTAATGAATTCCTTCCGTGAATTTACTTCCAAGCTTACTTTGCAAGCTTGTTGCAGTGCATTCTGGTATAGGGTGACCAGACGTCCCCGTAGAGCAGGTTCAAAAATACATTGCAAAAAAGCCAGACCATGCAGTAACCCTCTGGTCATCGGAGCAATCGTGTAGTGATTACTTTTACAAACAGAGGGCGCTGTGAGCTACACCGATGACTTGGTCATGCACCAATACTTGACGAACGTAACCTGGATGAGAGCAGAGCGCTATTATCATCAATTATCAAAAGATTCACATTAGCCGTGTTTCCATCCAATTTGCGAATTTAACTTATGAGCAAAATTGAAATATCGCATAAAACATTTGCGAATAAGCACCGTTTCCATCCAACGAGTCAAAGAGAACACAATCGTCACTTCCTGGTAGAACTGGCGCTAGGATATATATCACTATGAAAAGTAGGAGAAACCCCTGAATATAATAATTTTCATAGGCCTATATAATAAATTACTTGCGGCTCAGAGCGAGCAGACGAAACTCAATAAATGCGGCCAGTGCTTTCGGAGGTGGATGCTGCTGTTTAGGAAAGCAGTTGTGTAACAGTTCTGGGAGGCAATTAAATAGAAATACGTTGATGACAGAATGTGCTCGGAAATTTTCTAAATTACCATAACATTTCAGATGCTGAGGAACGAGATTGGTTCACTGGTTAGGTATTGCCGTCCCATAGCGCAAGTCACATGACTTTTTTTATGTGCATGGAGGAATTTACTCAGCAAAAGCGTTTCCATCTCCTTTTATTCGCATTAACCCTTTTTCGCACAAGTCAAAAAAAAATGTTTGCGAATTAAGGGATTTTTTTTTTAAATTTGCCGTTTCCATCACTCGTTTCTGATGCGATACTTCAAAATGTGCATAAAAACAGGGTGATGGAAACAGCTATTGTTATGCTTTTAAGCCAGTAACATATTAACTATTTATGTTAAATTAAAATAATGTTTGTATGTGCTTTACAACAGGGCTTGAATAGGGTGCAGGAATGTTATGTTGAAAATTTTTAAAGATTAAGTTTTTAAATACAATAGTACACTATGAGACAAATAGTAACTATAGCAAATAGCTACAGATCAAAACAGTATTATAACAAAATTATGACTTTACAAAAACACATGACAAAAATACAATTATGAATATGAGAACATATGATAAATAAAATTGTACTTAACAAATATTTGTACATTTTTTACAGTATTTAACATTTTCGTTTTCATAAACTGAGAATACACTAATTGCAACTTTCCAAATGTTGTTTTATGTTTATATTTTTGGAAATGTATCTTTACTATTCCTACACTCTAAAAAATGCTGGGTTGTTTCAACCCAACTTTGGGTCAAATATGGACTAGCCTAGCTGTTGGGTTACATTTTTTTAATTACATTTTTAACCCAAAAGTTGGGTTAGTCCATATTTGACCCAAAGTTGGGTTGAAACAACCCAGCATTTTTTAGAGTGTAACTATGCTTATTATTATGCTTATTACGCTCATTTTGAAAATAAAAATGCAACATAATTATTTCGCCTAATTAAAGCTAGTAAGATAGGATAGTGAGAGTAATTTCCAAGCACACACACACACACACACACACACACACACACATAGATACTAAACAAGGTAGGATTACATATAGTGAAAAGGGAGGATCAGGAATGGGTCCTCTCACAAGCATACTAAAATAGTCTAAGAATATCAAAGACAAAATACACAATGACAATAATATACTCAATGGCCTGAAGAAATATGTGTGTTCATTCAAATAACGGTTTTTCTATGAATTAACTAGAACACAGTCCATTTCTACTCTGCTTTTCCTTGGGACAAGCAGGGATTTTCCCTGCTTTACATACTTTTGGCCAATAAACCCAGTGATATCAGCGTTGGTTGCCATGCAACAAAGAGGCCTGTTCGACTTCCTGGGGTGTTACGCATTCCGGGGGGAAGGGTTCATGGGTCCTCATATGGCTTGTTAACTGAGGTTACAGAGTATTTGTTATATAAAAAGAGAATATATAGTGTGTTGGATTGGTCCAGACGCTACATTCGCATTAACCCTTTTTCGCACAAGTCAAAAAAAATGTTTGCGAATTAAGGGATTTTTTTTTTTAATTTGCCGTTTCCATCACTCGTTTCTGATGCGATACTTCAAAATGTGCATAAAAACAGGGTGATGGAAACAGCTATTGTTATGCTTTTAAGCCAGTAACATATTAACTATTTATGTTAAATTAAAATAATGTTTGTATGTGCTTTACAACAGGGCTTGAATAGGGTGCAGGAATGTTATGTTGAAAATTTTTAAAGATTAAGTTTTTAAATACAATAGTACACTATGAGACAAATAGTAACTATAGCAAATAGCTACAGATCAAAACAGTATTATAACAAAATTATGACTTTACAAAAACACATGACAAAAATACAATTATGAATATGAGAACATATGATAAATAAAATTGTACTTAACAAATATTTGTACATTTTTTTACAGTATTTAACATTTTCGTTTTCATAAACTGAGTATACACTAATTGCAACTTTCCAAATGTTGTTTTATGTTTATATTTTTGGAAATGTATCTTTACTATTCCTACACTCTAAAAAATGCTGGGTTGTTTCAACCCAACTTTGGGTCAAATATGGACTAACCCAACTTTTGGGTTAAAAATGTAATTAAAAAAATTTAACCCAACAGCTAGGCTAGTCCATATTTGACCCAAAGTTGGGTTGAAACAACCCAGCATTTTTTAGAGTGTAACTATGCTTATTATTATGCTTATTACGCTCATTTTGAAAATAAAAATGCAACATAATTATTTCGCCTAATTAAAGCTAGTAAGATAGGATAGTGAGAGTAATTTCCAAGCACACACACACACACACACACACACACACACACAAAAAAGTTACTAAAGTTGTCATCTTGTCATCTGTTTGGGAAAATTATTACATTATATACAGTTACAAACAGGAAATGTTAAAAATATGTTTAATTTTGATATAATATTTTTTGAACTGCTTGCTATTGACCATGATTACTATGAACTATTTTCATAGTGTGATTTTTGGTCAATTGTATTAAAACTAGATCAAAATCAAAACTGAAACAATCATAACAATCCAACTAAACATCATCATAATTATATTAATAGAATAGGGAACCCACAACATTTAAAAAAACATTACAGATATATTCACCCTGTTTTTTTTATTCAAAGAAAAAAAAAGATGAAAGAGAGAGAGAGATTTAGATATTTTGACCACTCAGATAGGAAAATCCCTGGTTTCAATTTCAGAAATCTGGTCGAATTCTGGGATACTATCTAGTTAAGCAGCTCACTAGGGTTTGTAACGGCGCCGTGCTCTCCATCGGCTGTCTTCCTTCAGTTCCCATGCGTTTGCGTCTCTGGAGAAGAGGCTGTTCAAGAGCTTCAGCTACTCTTAACACCCTCACACGTCTGTCTATACATCACAAAGGGTTTTCACAGAGCCGCTGTGTTTTTCTCTCTCCGCTGCTCCTGGGCTTTAATCAATGTGTCTAATTAAGAACAGCACAGATTCGTTAACATTATAGATGGATGCGTTGCGATGAATTGAGTCCTTCTGGGCTGCGAAGCGTGTCTGTCTGACTGATGTTCGGCCTCTTCGGGGACTGTTTTCAGTGCACTTGTCATTTCATACTGGTAAAAATAGATTGAGTGCATTTATTGATCAAAGATGCTCATTTTGATACACTTGTGCAACGATGTTTAAAGGGGTGGTTGACTTTTTTTTCTAGGCTTGATTGTGTTTATGGGATGCAGTCTAACGTGTTGATGCTTAGTTTTTTTTTTTTAAAGCGCATTATTTTTCACATAATTTACCTTTATTCCACACCCCGCTGTCCCTTCTCTGATAAACACGCTGATGATTTCCTGCTTTTATGAAGCCCCTCCCTCAGAAATACGCAATGGGTTCAGATTGGTCAGCTGGCCCAGTGTGTTGTGATTCGCTAAATTGCCTCTAGTGCGCGTTCAGAAACGTCCCGCCCCTCACCTCAGAATGTGCTCCGGTTGTATTGTAAGTCAATATTGCTTATCAGTTTGAGCCCGATTGAGACCCAAAGAATATTAATGAAGAGGATCTGTGCAAGCACACGGCTCATACAGGACGTTTCAGAATGGTATGTTTTTTTGTTTGTTGTTGTCTCGTACTTTTAGATACACTGTTATTTGTAAATGCTACTGCTTATGTTAGCCTCTGATATACGGTTTTATAGCTGTAATACAGCAGAATACATTATTGCATTGTAGTTTATTGCATTAACAGTAAGAAGTGTTTGGCGCTTCCATGGCAAACGTGTGCGCTTCTTGTAGCTTTGTGAAAAATAGCTGTCTGTCTCAGATGGGCCTCACACGTCCTGAAAAGTGAAGCTGCGGGCTCTTTGATCGCCCCCTGGTGGCTGGCTGCAGTACAAGTCATAAACCCCGCCCTCTCCATGTAAACGAATGGGACTTGAGTCAAAATAAAAAAATTAATTACACTTCCAATACAGTTTTCCGAAAGTTTTTGGTCATTTAAGGTAGTTGTTATCGCACTGATATATGTTAAATTGTTCGTTTTTGTGATAAGTTTGATTTTAGCTAGTAATTTGATGCTATAAAAACGGGGCGTGTCGTTATGGTTGATTGGGTCTGCGGGAGTTTGGGCGGGACTTTGATTCTGCGGCTCAACCTCACGACTCTACTGCGCAGACTCTGGCTCCAAATGAATCTCTACTACTATCATTGATGGAGCTGTGATGAGATGATGATCTGAGAGAGAGAGATGCAGAGCGTGTGCAGAGCAGGGGGACGTGAGGAACAGTATTAAGAACCGCTGCTTTAGAACATTGATTTTGAAACTTGTTAATCCATTAGAATCGTTAGAAGACAGAATCGCGATTCATATATGAATATATTTTTTCGGGCACCCCTAGTTTTGACGGCATTGGCAACAACTCTTCCTCTTCTCTGAAGCAGATGGGGTTTATGTAAATCTCGGGGTTTGTGATGTCACCAACCCGGGATGTGGCTCGTTGTAATCCCTACCAGCCATTTTTGTAGGCATTAAACTGCCATAATTTTAAAAGACTAATATCTCCATTTGCATTGAACTTTCAGCGTCATAACTTTGCAGATATTGTTTATGCTCAAACAGCAACATTCAGGGTTCGTACGGGTGCTTGAAATCCTTGAAAATGCTTGAATTTTAACTTAGAGTTTTCAAGGTGTGATAAACTGCTTGAAACTGCTTGAAATTGCAATTGCATTGGTTTTATAATAATTTGCTTTATTACTGAATAACGTTAGTTCACTTTCTAGACAAAATGCTTTTTGCATAAAACGAAAAAACAGCTCAGCTCGACTCACGCGTGTGGCTATAGTGTGATCTGTCTGTCTTTATTGACACGCGCCCTCTTATGGAGCGGGATGATAAAACATGTCAGGAGGTTGCTGCTTCAGTCAGCGTTGGCTTGAAAATGACAAATACATATTATGGTTAAAATAATGTAAAGTCTCCTGTAAAGTGTGCTTTTTTATGGGAGAGTCTGCGCTTTCAAGCCGTGTAAAAGGTCAGCAAACATGCCCATGGTCAGTTAAACTATATGTTAAAAACTGTCGCGATTAAAGTGAAATAATAAAATAAACATTTCAAAGTTGAAACGCAGCGCAGGTGTTTTTATAATAATGCATCTCTGAAGTGAACCGACTGCCTTTCAATGGCATTATCGTTTCATCTCACCGACGTACAGCGTAATGGCTGACAAAGTAGCGTTTGTGAGCCAGCGCTGCTTTGTGTGCAGCCGTTACCGGGGAAACTGCTGTATTCATGCTGTTCCAAAAGCGCCTCCTAGTGGCAGACAGAACATCACATTTGAGCCTTTAAGCTATTTTTAAGAAAAGAAAATGGATGAGTCAAAAGTGTAAAGAATATTTTTAATTTAAATCACACACATCTTACTGTCTAAATTTGAAAAAAAAAATTTTTTTAAGGCACATTAGCTCTTTGTTCTGAACAAAAACAGCAGACAGGCTTATTGAAAATGCAAATTCATCCGCTGAAAATCTTTTATACTTTTGACTCGTTCCTTCTTTGTTTTAAAAAAAAATTTTTTTTTAAGGCTGAGGTTTGTCAATGTTTTTTGGTTTGTCACTTTCAACTATTTCTATTTGTGAAAACCTGTATTTGAACTGCAAATCATGTTTTTTGAAGTCATTTTGTGGCTTAATATGTTACAATAGACATTGTCCTTGAATTTGGAAAAGGTGTAAGAACCCGGAACATTACGCACTAACTAACGTTAAAAAAGTGAAATCGCAATCAACCACCCCTTTAAATGAGGAAGATTCTGTGGAGCGTTGGTTTTCATCAGATGGTTTTGTCTGTTGTAGCTTTGCACACAATTGTATGATCATTTTCAGGAGAAATTAAAGTTGTATAATAATATTAATTAAATAGAATTTTAAAACCTGGTTTCAGTATTCTAGTTGTCTTATGTCATTTCCATCCGTGGCTTTTCTTATTTCATCTAACTGTTCAAAAGTTTGGGGATTTTTTAAGTATTTTTCTTTTAAAGTTTTTCACAGTGTTATTTCTGTATTATTTTTACACTATTGTAGCATTTCTTAATATTTTGAAATTGTTAAATTATTAATTAACATTAAATTGTTAATTTTTATTTAAGGTTAAGTTTAGTAATATTGTTTTATATTTCTATTTAGCTTTCTTTTTTTCAGTTTTAGTTTGAACAATTTAATAACTTTCATTTATTTTATTTTAGTTACTTGCCAAGGCAACATTTTTAATTTTCATAGTATTTATACTTTATTTAAGCTTTATTTGAATTAATGAAAATGATTTTAATATTTCATTATTATCATAGTTAACAATACATTAACAATACTGGTAGGTGTTGAGGGTGATTAGGGTGGTTTTAAGTTGTTGTTTTTTTTATTTCATTTCAACATTATTAAAACTAAATTTTAGTCATGTTGTTTTGTGCTTTTATTTAACTTTATTTGTTCAAAAATACAGTAAAAACTGTAATATTGTGAAATATATTATTACAATTTCAAATAGCTGTTTTCTATTGTAATATATTTAAAAATTTAATTTATTTTTGTGATTCAAAATTGTATTTTCAGCATCATTACTCCAGTCTTCAGTGTCACATGATCCTTCAGAAATCATTCTTATATGCTAATTTTTTGCTGCTCAAGAAAAATGTCTTATTCTTATCAATGTTGAAAACTTTAACAGCATTTATTTCATTTTTAATGTCTTTACTGTCACTTTTGATCAATTTAATGCATTGTTTCAATGTTGTGATTTGGTTGCATTTTAGTGGGAATTTTAATATTCTGTGTCAATCAAATGCAAAGCAGCTGCGCTCATTTCACATCCTCCGCTTCTGTTCTTATGGATGTACAAAAGCAGAAGCTTTTATTTGGTGCTGTTGCTTTTTACGAATAATATCACCAACGAGAGTGATTTAATTAAACCTCCTCCTCAACACACACGCACTCACACACGATTGAGATTGCAGCTCGGATTTGAATGCATTGGAAATGTCAGTCGATATTATTTCCAAGAAGCAGAGTGTATCTCCAGCAGGGAAACAGCCTTGATTCGGTGAGAACATTTCTAAATACCAAAAGAGCAGGGGAGCTCAGCGGGAGACTGAGACGCATGATGCTGTTTATACATATGAAGATACATATGAGCGGCTTCAAAATGAAGAAACACATGTTTAGACGTTAGACGTGTGTTAGTGATCAGAAGAACTATGTGTAATTAGTCTCCGTTTATTAGTGTTTTTTAAGAGACTTACATCAAAGTAATGAGCAAACACTCACCATCATGTGATTCTAATTGCATTTACATTTTAAATATCTATTTTAGATCAAGAACACATATTTCATCTATAGCGTTCTGAGTGATTGCTAAGGTGATAGGGATATTGTTTTGTGCTTTTGTCATTTCTATTTAGCTTTTAAGGAGGCATATTATGCCCCTTTTTACAATATGTAGTATATACAATATGCAAGACGTCTGTGAAGTTTTAGCCCAAAATACCTCACAGATAATTTATTATTCCATGCTAAAAATTACATTTTTTAACAGAAGGAAAAACATGCAGTTTTTGTGCATGTATCTTTAAATGCAAATGAGCTGCTGTACCCCGCCCCCTTCCAGGAGAGTCTTTACAGCCCATGCCTCGCATACACCGCCAAAACAAAACGTCTGTTTGGTTTGGATAAGCATGTGTATTGTGCTCATGTTACATTGCAGTTCGTCGTCATCATAAAAGTGTATTATTTGCACATGTTTTAAAGCCGCATCAGTTTAATAGTCTGATATATGGTGTTCTGAGCATGAGTACTCATTTAAGTTCTCTTTCGTGTCTTATTGCGCTTAAACTGTTGAGTACACAGAAGACAAAAACAGTCGGTTATGTCTGTGAACGTAAACAGCTTGAAAAGAAATCGCATGTAAATATTTGATCTGCATGACAGAAGGGTAATATTCAGTACCTGCTGCTGTCTGTGCTGTTAATATGAATCAAACAACAAAACAAACAGCACTCACTGAACTTGACTGAATAACTTCAAGTAGTTTTAAGAATGAATTTCTTAATTGCTGAGTTTAAATGCTCTAACGAGGACATAAACATGGCAGACTGAGTACAGCTCACTCAGGGGAGGAGCTAAGCTAATAAAGCAAAGATCGTTAGCAGTTGTGGGCGGGGCTTGTTCCAAAGTGACATCACTTTGGAGTACATTCCTGAATGGCGCCTTTTGAGACCCCATTTCTGATTTATGGGGATTATGGGGGATTTTTGCCACTATAGAGTGGTTGTGTACATTTACTTCAGACACATAATTAAGATTAAGTAATCAAACGTATGATGGAGTGTATGTGTTTTCTGCAGGACGTCCAGAGCATCGACACGTCCCTGATGGATCCAGGCAGCAGTATCACGGTTCTTGCAGGTCCGAGCGCGTTCAGGATCCCGGTCAGCATCAGAAGCAAACTGTGCAGCAGCCTGGACGTCCCGCACACACGCGGAAACGACTGGAGAATACTGGCACACAAACTCAACCTGGACAGGTGACGTTCACACACATCAACACTGTATGTGCATGCATTCTCACTTCGTTTCCATGAAGTTTGTAAATAATTAAATGCCATTAAGATTTTTTAAGTCTCTTATGCTCACCAAGGTTGCATTTATTTGATCAAAAATACGGTAAAAACAGCAATAATGTAAAATATTATTACAATTTTCTGTTTTATATTTTCTATTTGAATATATTTTAAAATGTAATTTATTTCTGTGATGCAAAGCTGAATTTTCAGCATCATTACTCTTCAGTGTCACATGATCCTCCATTTTAATATGCTGATTTGCTGCTTAAGATACATTTCTGATTATTATGAAAACAGTTGTGCTGCTTAATAATGCATCCTTGCTAAATAAAAGTATGTTTTTTAAAGAAAATAATATTATGGATTTTTTTTCTAATGTAACATTACTTTATAAAATATTAATTTTGTGCTGAAAAGTTTTTAATGACTATTTTATTTCATTGTGGTTTTAATCATTTTAGTACTTGAGCTTAAATCTGTTTTATTTCAGTTAGGCAACATTTTTAATTACATTTTTTTTATTTTAAATTTATTTTATTTTAGCTAAACATTTCTGATTATTATGAAAACAGTTGTGCGGCTTAATAATGCATCCTTGCTAAATAAAAGTGTTTTTTTTTTAAAGAAAATAATATTATGTTTTTGTTTTCAAATTTTACTTTATTTTTTTATTTTACTTCATAAAATATTAATTTTGTGCTGAAAAGTTTTTAATGGCTAAATTGAATTGAACATGAAAGTCTAGCTTACATTTTTATATACAGTACATGCTAAAAAATTCAAAAAGTGAAATATAACATCTAGTCCCATTTCAAGTTCATAAAATAAAATATATTATATGTTTTAGTAATATTGTTTTATATTTCTATGTAGCTTTCATTTATTTTTTATTTCATTGTGGTTTTAATAATTTTAGTACTGCAGCTTAAATCAGTTTTATTTCAGTTAGGTGACATTTTTAATTTAATTTTTTAAATTTTAAATGTATTTTATTTTAGCTTTATTTCAATTAATGAAAATGTTTTTTGACAGCATAGATTTTTACGAAATAATATAATATCACCATAAAATACATAATTTCCATCTATCATTATAGGTCAACATTTTAGCGCGTCCCTAGTGTGAGCGTTTGTTTATCATCAATGAGCTGAGACTGCAGTGTAGTTTTTATTTGAAAAGCGATAGAAGAGAAACTAATGTGCTCTAAAAGTATCTCATAGGGGAGTTTGAAGACAATTAACGGTGGAAAAACAGCAGGAGTGCAAAAAAGAAATTTCCTATTGTTCTTTTCGCTCTGCCTGGAGAATACGAAGAGATATATTCACTCTCTCGAACATCAACTTTTCAAAATAGCAGCGTTTCTGTGCGCCTCCACAATCCACGTAATTAGAAGAAAAGGCAAAAAAAGCACAGGACCCCTATGGTTTGAGTTCTTGTTGAGGTGTTACTGCAGGACGCTTTAAGAACGAGAGATCTGATTTCAAACGAGAGAGAGTTTAGGATGGAGAGCTCACTGTTCACCTCTGAGGACCAGCAGGCATGAAAGAGGCAGAAGACGAGAGAGTTTGAGTTCACAGGGGACAGGAAGTAGAGCGATAAAGCAAGGAGGATCCTGGGAAAAAAGAAGATGTTAAAAGTGAAAAGACAGGCTGTGAAAGTTCTTCATCAGTCATAGTGTGCAGATATCCAGACCTTCTGCTGGAGACCGTGGAGAGCTTCTCCGTTCATCTGTAGGACCGACTGATGTTATACACCTTGTGATGTGGAAGTGTGTCAAGCTGCTGACGTTTTGCTGTACATACAGTGCATGTGAGAATGATGGGAAAACATGAAGTAACGAGGGGTGTCACACCTTACAGAAATATAGAATTCAATTGTAGACAGGCGTGAATACTGGCTGTTTTCTTATTTTTATTGAATAATGTAATCAAAGTAATTGCAATTATTTCATATGTACTGAGAAAATCGGTAAATTATTACATTGTATGACAAGATCATTACATTGTTGTAGCTGATGAGTAAATCCTTCAATACACATAAAACACTTTCTGGTTTTTAGCCTATATGGCGTTTCAAAGCAAAGAAATTACGGCAGACATAAATATTGGTGTTTTGATTTTACTGTTGTTATATAAAATAATAATAACATTCTTAATTTTGATTATTATTTTATTATTAGTGTTATTATTGCTATTAATTTATATGGACTTCCAAAGCAAAGCAATTAAGACAGACATAAATATTGGTGTAGTAATTTTACTGTTGTTATATAAAATAAACAAATTTTCTTCATTTTTCTTATTTTATTATTACTACTATTTTACTATTACTTAATTTTGTTATATCAATTATTGTTATTGTTGTTAAATACTTGTCTTTTATTTACACTGTAATAGTATTTTTGCAGTAGTAGATTTAGATTTAATTTGTATTATTTAAATATTATTATAATTGTATTATTTGAAATAAAAATAATGTTTTGAATAACACTTACTATTACTATAAATTAAAAATATTTTGAATGATAATAATTACTATTATTGTTATTGTTGTTGTTTGTTTTCACTGTGGAATATGAATATTTGTATTGATTTATTATTGTTTTCATTTAACTAAAATAATACTATGAATAATAATAGAAGTAACAACTAATAATAATAATAAGTATTATTATTAAATACTCTTTATTTACTGTGCAATAGTAATATATATTTTTATTATTTAATGTTTAAATAATACTTTTTTAATAATAATAGCTGTAATAACTGATACCAATATTAAGTATTTTTATTAGGAGTAAAACTGTTTTTTTTTTTTGTCTTTTGCTGATCACATACTTATTAAAATGGTTTTAGAATTGTTTTTTATTTCCATGTCACCGATAAGCCTATCACACTTTTATTGCATTATTATTAAAGAAATAATCTCACAAATATAATACATTAAATTTACATGAATATTTAGGAATAATCTGATCTGCTGGTTTGTGCCCAAGCTCCAAATGAAAAGAGAAAATAGTCAAATCAGATTATGCAAAAAAAAAAAAAAAAAAACATTGCCACATTAAAATAGCATAAAAATGTTGAATTTCCAACACAAATAAGTGTATGGTGATATATTGTGGTCCTACACTACTGAGTGTTTCCTCTCACCTGCCCTGCAGGTATCTCAACTACTTTGCGACTAAGACGAGTCCGACCGGAGTGATTCTGGATCTCTGGGAAGCTCAACACTTCCCGCACGGAAACCTCAACCAGCTCGCCACTGTTTTGGAGGAGATGGGTCGCCATGACAACAGCATCGCCGCCGCCATGGCCAAGGAACAGTGACCCTCACATCAATGACGATGTCCAGCTCAAGTTGTGTTGCCACTCCATCAAAAACCGAGACGCTGACGCGGCATCTTATTCAGTTTCTTGAAACGTGCTCCGCTGCCGTCAGTGGATGTGGATGCCGCCAGTTTGGGGTCAAAGGTGAAGCAGGAACAGGGTCGAGACGCTTCAGGCTCGACAGCAGAAATCTCCCACTGTATCATCCTCTAGTCACTGAATTTTGTGGTGCCATCTAGTGGTTGCAGAAACAACAAACGCTCATGTAATATCATATTTTGAGACATGAATACAGTATTTAGTGCGAGTACCTTAAAGTGGCCTTTAAAATCCAGTTACCGTTCAGATGCGATTTGAATTGTATTATTTTTGTAACGCGGGTACAGTAAATATGTTTGTTTGTTGAACAAAAGTGCACGTGAGCACTCGCCAGGGATTGGAGAATCATGTCAGACGTAGTTTTTTGATTTTCTGGAATGCAATGTTTCATCACGCTGTAATAATGATGATCTTTCACTCGTTCTGCATGGGCTGTTTGTGTTGTGCATCATCAGTGTTTCACGTCTCGCTCTACCAGACGCTTTACTTTAACAAGAGCACACTTACCCCTTACAAAACTGACTACAGTTTCTGCTAAAATGTGACGGAAACTACAGTTATTGTTACTACTTTTTCTTTAAGTGAAGGCTAATACCAAGTTATTGTAGTAAGGTTAATAACCACTGCTGCCAAAATAAAAGCTCTATGGTTTAACGTTTGAAAGCTAAGAAATTAAGGCAGACGTAAATATTGATATTGTCATTTGACCTTTGTTCTATAAATAATAACAATTATGATTATGATTAAATACACAATATTATTGCAATATAGTAATAATATAATAGTAATAATATTGATTTAAGTTTTATTTAAATCATTAAAAATATTTTTTATATTTGAGGAATTATTATCATAATATGTGACCCTGGAGCACAAAACCATAAGTAGTCATAAGTAGCACAGGTATATTTGTAGCAATAGCCAAACAAAAACATTGTATGAAAAATTATCGATTTTTCTTTTATGCCAAAAATCATTATGATATTAAGTAAAGATCATGTTCCATGAAGATATTTTTTCAATGTCTCACCGTAAATATATCTAAACTGAATTTTTGATTAGTAATATGCATTGCTAAGAACTTAATTTGAACAACTTTAAAGATGATTTTCTCAATATTTAGATTTTTTTGCACCCTCAGATTCCAGATTTTCAAATAGTTGTATATTGGTCAAATATCGTCCGATCCTAACAAACCATAAATCTATGGAAAGCTTATTTATTCAGCTTTCAGATGATGTATAAATCTCAATTTTAAAAAATGTACCCTTATGACTGGTTTTGTGCTCCAGGGTCACATATATAATCATAATAATTAGTTGTTGTTGTTGTTATTATTTTTCAAAATGTAATTTTTGTTATTATTTAAATAATAAAATTAAATAATACTTTAAATAATAATAATTTATTATAATGAAAATAAATTATTATAATAAATAATACTAATTCGTTATTGTTATTAAAAACATTTTTTATTTTATTTACATATTTTTATTGAAATAATATTATTATTAACTAGTTTTTATTTCAAATGATTGCTTTATTTACTGTGCGTAGATAAAGTTGTTATTGTGCATTATTTTCAAAAGAGTAAATTTATCACTTGAAATAACGTAAAGTTTCTGCAAAAACGTGATGGATACAACAGTTATTGTTACTACTGGAATAGTGTAATGAATTAATCTACTTCTTTCAGAATCCTTCATTTGACGTTTATGACAGTGAGTGGCTGTAGGTTTATTGTAGTAATCATAACTGTAGTAAGTTTTGGTGGAAGCTGTGGTTATGGTGAGTTGTTTTAGGGGTTAAGCAGTGTCCAGTGACAGCTTATTCTTCTGCCCGGACTCAATACCACACGATCACAGCCAGTCAGAACATATGATATGTGTCATATAAAGATGTGCTGGTTTCCCACTGATACGAGACAGAACGAGAAACTAAGCAACCAAAAAATGTCCTTAGTTGATGGTTAGGGCAAAAACTCTGAGGCTTTGCTCTTCCTATCAACACTGCCGGTCCGGTGGAATACATTTATCTGGCAAATATTAAAGATGTCACTCCTGTGTGACCCTTCATCCACACACTTACACTAGAAATGAGATCTCTCAATCACATGAAAGGTGTCAGACATTTGATAGATATCCAAATACGTGAATGAAACATTTCTATGGAATATGTTTGCTTGAGTTTATCCGGTCATATTTACATGCACACGAACTTCTTGTGACATTTAGGAAAGTAATGTCCTGGGGAAAAGAGGGCTTGTTGATGTCAGCAGAAAGGAAAGTGAGAAACTGATGAATCATTCACTATACTGTGGAAGCCCATTTCTGCCACGTAAGAAATTAAAATCATGCAGTGGAAAATCATAAATATGACATAAAAAGTAATCATTTTTTAAAAAGTCAAACTTGTCAAACTAATTGTGACAAGCATTTGAAAATATGGCCTAAAAAGTCAAAATTATTAGATAGAAAGTCATAATTGAATGCGTGATTTTTGTTATAGTTTACTTTTTAAATCTCCTGATATAAACTTTTTTTGTCAAATTTTTTGTCAATTTTCTGTCATGTCATATTTGGACATAGTTTCTCATATTTTTGTTTCTCAATTTACTTGTGATCATGTTGACTGTCATAATTTTGACGTCATTATTTATAATGTTTTGCCAATTTACATTTTTTTTAATTTACTTTTTAATCTTATAATTTTGATGTTATACTTCCTTTAGTATCTCATCATTTATGAATTAAATTATGACTTAGTAGCTCTTTTTTTTAATTTTTTTTTTACTTTTTTCATAATTATGACTTTTATCATTTAGAGTTGTCAAAATTAAACTTTTTTGATTGTTTTGTCGATTTCAACTTAATTTCAACAAAATTAACTGTAATAATTTTGATTTTGTATGTCATATTATGACTTAATATCTTAGTATCTTTTCATAATTTACTTTTTAATCTTATAATTTTGATGTTATACTTCCTTTAGTATCTCATCATTTATGAATTAAATTATGACTTAGTAGCTCTTTTTTTTTAATTTTTTTTTTACTTTTTTCATAATTATGACTTTTATCATTTAGAGTTGTCAAAATTAAACTTTTTTGATTGTTTTGTCGATTTCAACTTAATTTCAACAAAATTAACTGTAATAATTTTGATTTTGTATGTCATATTATGACTTAATATCTTAGTATCTTTTTTTTTTTTTTTACTTTTTGTCAATTTCAACTTATGACTTATAATTTAGAATTGGCATAATTTCAACTTTTTTTTGTTGACGCTTTGTCTGTTTCCAGTTGTTAATGTCCTAATTGACAGTATCTGATAATTTTGAGTTGTCACAATTTACTTTTTCATCTCAGAATTTTGACTTTGTTTATAATGTTGACTTTTTCATAAAGTCTGCTACCTTTAGTGTCATAATTTTTGACTTGTGATATTTTAAACTTGCCTTATAATTATGACTTTTATCATTTAGTTGTCATAATTTAACTTTTTGATGACGTTTTTTCGATTTCAACATAATTTAGATTTTGTATGTCATATATATTTTGACATTCTCAATTTTTTTAAATTTTTTGTCATAATTATGACTTTCTATTTTTTTTTTTTACTTTTCGTAAGTTTCAGCTTATCTCATAATTATGACTGTTATAATTTAGATCTGTCGCAATTTACATTTTTTTTGTTATAATGGAAGTTTTGTCAGGTTTGAATTTTTAATGTCAGCATTGACTTAGTATCTTATCATTTTTACGCCGTCATTTCAACTTTTTATCTCATAACTCTGAACATTTTTTCATTCTATTTTTTTATAATGAAATTTGACAATGTCTTTTATTTATCCTGTTTTACCAAAAGCGTGATTTTTTTTTCTTATGTGGCAGAAATGGGCTTCCATACTATAAGACCAGGAACATGCATTAAGAAAGCAAACAGGGTCGTTTTGATTTCATCTCAGCTCAAATATAAAATTCCCATTTGCAGGAAATAACAGAAGTCTTTAGCAAGACCTAAAGTTAAACTCCTAAATGTGTTTACAGGCGGAACAGAGAGTTTACAGGTAATGATGATCTGTGTGTGCGTTCTGCATAAATCCGTCACACTAGAGGCTGGTGTTGGTGTGTCCACCAACACGAAAAAGGCCTCCAACCAACTGCCATTTCCCACAATCCAACAGAGCAGAGGAGCTGTGCGCAAAATAAAAGGCAAATTAACGAGCAAAACAAGACAACAGAAAAGCCCCTCTGTAAGGCTGAAGAGCAGCAGTGCAGTGAGTGTCTCTGTCTGCTGGAAATGCAGTGCCAACTATGCAACGTGTGCTTCTGTGTGAACCGCTGGCAGATGTGCATCGTTATGACTCGTGTGTACAGAGAGAGTTTAATCCACAGAATAAAGCTTCATTAAGAATCAAAAACAAACGCTATTATGTCTGCAGCCAGTTTCTGTATAAAATGTATGTAAAGGATTTTTTAAATAAATTATATTTTTAATCAACACTGAAAGTGGCCTTGTGTTTTTATTATTTGACCTTCCTGGAGATTCCTTGAATGTTTTTTTTTTTTTTTACGGTTTAACCTTGAGTAATTATAAACATGACTATCTGAACAATCATTTACCATGGCAACCAAAACAGGGGCTGGGTTAATTATTATTATTTTTTTATCTTTTATGAATTTTTCATACTCAATGATTTGTATGCTTCCTCCCACACACTTACAGACAATGACACGCGCACACACACACACATGCTCACAATCACAAGAATACATATACAGGAGTTATCAGAATGATCTTGAAATGTTAGCTATCTGGATATATGTTCGTTTGTTATCTTTTATGAATTTTTCATACTCAATGATTTGTATGCTTCCTCCCACACACTTACAGACAATGACACGCGCACACACACACACACACACATGCTCACAATCACAAGAATACATATACAGGAGTTATCAGAATGATCTTGAAATGTTAGCTATCTGGATATATGTTCGTTTGTCCAAGTGATTCTGTATTTGGCACTTGTAACTATTGTCACATTCCTTACTTGCATAATAATAATAATAAAAAAAGGAAGTATACTGTCGCGCCTATACACAGCCCCTCACCGCGACAGTCACTGAACGCCATTTTCGTTTCGCCGGACACATCTTACTCCTTCCTGATCATCGGATACTCAAGATGGCAATATCCTGGCGGCCTGCACAAGGCAAACGAAAACAAGGACGCCCAAAAATTACTTGGCGAAGAACTTTTATGGAAGATCTGCGAGCGGTTGACATTCCATGGGACGAGGTTGAAGTCGCGGCCACGGATCGAAGCCATTGTCACCCTATGCACCGAACGGTGCCGGTGGAATTAAGATTAAGTTATGGATATATATATATATATATATGAATGAAGGTTTTTTTAATGTTCTATGTAACCTTTTTATTCATTCAGAAAACACCTTGACAAGAAAGATCAACTAAAAAGCAACACAAAAAGTAACAGAACATTCATTCTCATTAGAACATTTATTCAAGTACATTGATGCTTCACTCTCATTTTCATCTATTTACAAAATAAATAAGGCACAGCCCACCAAAAAAGGCAGGAAACTTGTTGAAAGTTGTTGACTGACTAACAACACAAATCTGATATGATCCAAAACCATGGTCCTGTTGGAGCTGACCAGACTGTGGAAAGAGAAAGCTGACAGTTCTCTGAGGAGAGTCATGTGATCTCGCTCGCTGAGGTCCTGCTTCGTCCCGCTGGCCAGTGTTCACGGGTGCTCGTGTGACGAAGCAGGACCGGGTTGTATCTCTGTCCTGAGATCACACGAGATCTCGGGCGTCCTCCGCCGCGCCGGGTCATTTTCAGGAGGCTCTCGCGTGGCAGAACTCAGCGCTTGACCCCACGGCAGGCGGTGAGTTCAGGGTTAGTGTCAGTGCTGCTGGTCTGTTTTCAGACTTTAATGTCCTGGGACTCCGACATCTTGGCCAGCGTCTTTTTAACACGCAGGGCGGTAAGACGAGAGGCCGGATTATGAGCCCAACACTCCGTCATGAGCTTCCCCATCTGCCTCAAACACTGAAAACACACAGACAAACATAACCCTCTTTCAACAAAATCAAGTTGAAGAAAGTCACGATGGTTGGAAAAAACAGACTGTCCAGTTTACGAAATTATATTATTTGTGATTTGTTTCTCTTCTAAAATTGATTTCTTTGCTTTGATTAATGTAAATAACATGCAATGCACTAGATCAGTGGTTCCCAATCCTGGTCCTGGAGAACCCCCAACACTGCACGTTTTTGGTGTCTCTCTTATCTGACACTCACATTTGAGGTCTTGGAGTCTTGACTAATGAGCTGATGAGTTGAATCAGGTGTGTTTAAATAGGGAGACATCTAAAATGTGCAGTGTTGGGGGTTCTCCAGGACCCCCTGCACTAGATCATTAATATGTGCTATTGCAAGCTAATAGATATCTTGTATGATAGGACAGGCTTATAATACAGCTATGCGACAAAAATACTGTATGAATCTGAATAAATTAGTTATTTCAGCAAACCATACATACATCAGTATAAATGAAAATGAGAAATATTGCCTTGGAAGCTAGCTGAAACAGGGTTATTATATACTGTATATATATATATTATATATTATACATATATTATACATGTCATTTTATTTCAGTTATGTTTATTTAAAGTAAATGTTTCTATGGTTTTAGTTTTAGTGAACTATAATAATTCTGGCTCTATCAGCTAAAAATGTACTAAAATGAATAAATATGACATGAAATACTGACAATAATTATGACAAAAAAAAGGTACAAATGAACACCAAGTTTGAGTCAAGTTGTGTGTTTTTGTGATTTAGAGCACTGAATCAGTGAGTGTTTACCTCATCACTGCTCCAGCGGTTAGGGAAAGATGGACGTATTCTCTTAATACACACAACCTCTCGCATGTCTTCATACGAGGGGTCATTAGGAACGTGATCGTGATACGGCAGCTGATATTCCTCTACGATACCTGCAGAAACATCCGGATAGCAATCAACACACAGACACAAAACAACAAACTTGAATGAAATCTCATTAAAATCTCTTTTAACCTCTTAAATCAATTAATTTATACATTTTTATACAAACCAGGGTTATTAAAAATAATTAATAATAATTGTTACTTGAAACAAACATTAAATTAAATAAATGTAAATATTAACAATTAAAAAAAACGTATTAAAAAATGTATTTCATTTTTAATTGGTTTATATTCATGTACTAAAATAACTAAAATAAAAGTATTAACTAAACCGGGATTTACAGCTGTGGATGCGTTTATGACTAGTTATTACGATGAATCTGGTACGTACTGCGTTTTGATTATGCATGTTTTGATGTGTACTAATTACACAAATTTAGCAAATACATTCTTTATAAGCTTTCCATTGAAAAACAGCGATCTATTGTCGATGCTTGAGGCTTAGACCTTTAGAATGATATATAGTTTGTCAAGATTATGTCCCTTTTCATTTAATCTATTCGTAAACATTGACACGTGCAAACAAAAAGCGCTCTCAGCGTCCAGGGGCCTCATTTATAAAATGTTGTGTATAAACCGTCCTAAATTTGTTCTAAGATAATTTCTCAAAAGTGCGTAAGTGCGATTCAGAGAAAACGAACATGCGCACAAAAACACGTGCGTACGCCTCTCTTCCAGATGTGACGTTTATAAATCGCAAATGATCTTGAAATTGTGCGCAGCTGACTGGCGTCAGATCTCCGCCTTGTAAACGCCCCCTAATTAATATCATTACCATATAAAGAGCACACGCCAATATCCGAATTTATATGCTTGAGAATGACGAGCACAAAGAAAAAAAAAAACTTTACTGAGTCTGAAATTGAGGTCCTGCTGGTGGAGGTAGAGGTACGTGCGGGACGCTTTTTATTTAATAATGTGTAATTATTCTGTGGACAAATAATGTGTGTGTGGTTATATATTTTTTCTATTGACTATTATCAAAATTACTACTTCTAGAAACAACAGAAATAATAATAATAAAAATAGTAGTAGTAGTAGTAATTATAAAACAATTAGGTTTCCAAAGGAAAGAATAAACTACGAATTCAAGTAAAAATTTCAGTCATCTTATAAAAAGTGAGCCATCCTACTTTTAAAATCACTTGCTATGACAACTAATAAAAAGTTTAGTATCAGGAAATTCTTGCAAAACTTTAAAAAAAAAAACATTATTGAAAGAAAAATTTGACGTTTTATATCATAATAAAATAAATGATTCCACGATTATGATCTCCGGTCTGAAAAAACCTGCATGTGATTTGGCATTTCTTTCTATTTACACAGTTTACTAATGCTGCTCAAATGTGCCAATAATGTACTGACACAAAAATATGTAGTGTAGCTTATTTTATACAAATAACTGATGTAAATGACAAAAACAAAGTTTAAGGCTGATGTCTCTATTCATTTTGTTATAATGTTATAAATAAAAACAGTTAACAATGTTATTGAATAGAATATATTAAAACCGTTATTGCACGACATAGGCGTATGCAAGACAGTCGGAGATGCGTTTATGCATTTTTTTCCCTATTTTACACATTAGTAGTAAATCAAGACTTCGCAAGTTCTCTTGTAAAATGAAATAAAAAAAATAAAAAAAAACATGGAATAAACTGTGCACAGAAAGCGAGTAAAGAACTCTCAACATTAGGCTACTAAAAAGGTTAGTTTAATCTCGTAGAAACTCCTGTTAATAAAAAATCTGACTACACTGCACAATTAATCTCTTGCACTGCATCTTTGTTGTTTATGATGATTCGGTGCTTGCACATATATACACGGCTTTTATTATTATTGCAGCTTAGATGTTTAAATAGCTGCAGTACTCTGACTTTGCCACAAGGAAAAGTGCGTACGCCTGCTCAGACCCTGACGTGACGGTAAGTACTTTTCCACGTCAAAGACCGTTTTTATAAATATGAACGTTGCCGTGGATTTTAGCGTGTGCGTACGCACATTTTATAAATGAGGCCCTGGTGCGGGTTAACAGGTTAAAAAATAATAAGAATGACAAAAACACAAGACAGAAATAGTAAAACAAACTGAAATTACAATGAAAAAGGAAAACAAATAAAAACTAATTCAAAATATTAATAAAAAAATATAATAGTATCTTAATGACACTAAAATAAACCTGATACAAACAATTGAGTAAAGAGAAAATTGAGACTGACTTCACAAGAAATTATAATTACTATTATATATTTATAACGAAACACTGACTTTTCTAATGATGAATAGTTTGTCAATATTAAATAAAGACTTATTACTTTACTATAAATATAAAAAAACTGTGTGTGTGTGTGTGTGTATATATATATATATATATATATATACATATATATATAAAAATATAGACATGTGTCATCAGTGCTCCACAGCATTGTTACATGCGTGTGTTTAACATTTTTTAAAGATTAAATGACTTGAGCTTTACTATCCACATCAGTAAGGAATATTATGAGAAACAACTGAGACAAAGCTGATATTGAAATGAAACACAGTAATATTCCGAGCTGTACCTCCAGACACACATCGGCGGGCGATCTCCCACAGTATGAGGCCGAAGCTGTACATGTCGGCCATGATGTAGGACTGGAAATGGTGCCTGTTCAGAGTCTCGTCCAGAACCTCAGGAGCCATGAAGCGTTTGGTACCCACGCGCGTGTTCAGGGGGATGTCCACTTCATTAGTGTCGCTGTTCATGAGACACAACAGTGTTTCAGTGCTCATATTTAAGCTGTAGAGCTCATTTCATAAGCATACACTCTTCACATCACATCAGTTCTATTAGGGGAAAAACTTGTAGATGCAACTTTGAAAGTGTACTTTGCCAAGCTATAGCCAAAATACCCTTTCGAAAAAGTAGTTAGTTACGCTACAATTTACTACTAAACTACACTGAAGCTGTATAAGGGGCAATGCTTATAGTATGTCTAACAAAAATGATCAATATATTAATGCTGCTGGCTCTCATGACATTTTACTCGTGATTTTCCTCATTTGCAAGTGGCTTTGAATAAGTGTCTGATAAATGGATAAATGTAAATATATACCAGTGTTATTTAAGTGTTATTTATATACCATTGTAGTATTTATTATTATTTTGAAATAGCTTTTATTTTTATATATTCAGTTGCCATTAGAATTTTTGTTTTTGTCATTTTTATTATAATTTTTTTAATATTTCTATTTAGCTTTAATTTATTTTTATTTTAGTATTCGTTTTTGAATTTGTACTACAACTTAAACCTCTTTATTTCAGATAGTTGCTAAGACCAGCTTTTAAAAAAATATATATATACATATTACTACAGAAGAACTATTTTTAATTATAGAACAGTATTTAATTGTCAGAGCTGTATGTATCTGAATATAATTAATAACAAAAAACAGTTTTTGAATTTGTACTACAACTTAAACCTCTTTATTTCAGATAGTTGCTAAGACCAGCTTTTAAAAAAATATATATATACATATTACTACAGAAGAAGAACTATTTTTAATTATAGAACAGTATTTAATTGTCAGAGCTGTATGTATCTGAATATAATTAATAACAAAAAACTGATGATTTTAGATGAGGATTTATGAAGTCTGATAAAGAGGTCTGACTTCGCTTTTATTTTTATATTTTCAGTTTTCATTTAAAGTTTTAGCAGTTTTGTTTTTGTAATTTTTGTCATTTTCAATAGTCTTTTTAATATTTCTATTTAGCTTTAATTTATTTTTATTTCAGTTTCTGTTTTAGCAATTTCACTACTTCAGCTTAAACCTGTTTTTTTTCAGTTAATCGCCAAGACAGCATTCATTTTTTTTAAGTTCAAGCTGCAATAAAATAAAATGAAAATAATACTATAGATGAAAAACTTGATTTCAAATAATTAAATCTAGCCTAATTTTAATAGGTTTAGTTTTAGTTAACAATAACAACAATCACATATATATGTAATATTTTAATTACAGAACAGTATTTAATTATCAGAGCAGTATGTATCTGATAATTAATAACAAAAAACAATGAGGATCTTAATTAGAGTGACAGAATTAAACTGTGCAGTATGCACAAATTTACACTGAAAAGAAACCAATAAAACTAATATACTATTTTCAATATCATTTCATTTACGAAGCCAAATTGAAAATAAAGTGACAATCCATATTACAATCCACAATACATATTAGCACTAATTAGTAAAATGTTTTACCTTGCTACAAAAAAGTTGTAAAATGCAAGACAGGGAATTTTTGAGTGATCACTCAAATGAATATTTGAAATGACTTTTTCTTTTACTGGTTGCTAAACCTGCTGCCTACAATAAACAGCAGGTTAACCTCAAAGAAAGTAAACCAAAGGAGCAGGCCTCTGACCTGATGAACTTGACGGCCAGGCCGAGGTCAGCGATGCAGCAGGCGCCGTTCCTCTTCACCAGGATGTTTTTGCTCTTCAGGTCTCTGTGAGAGATGGCCGGTTTGCCCTGCGTGCCAAAGATTTCTGTGTGAAGGTGGCAGAGGCCGGAGACGGACGAGTATGCCAGTCTCAGCATGGCCCGGCTGTCCAAGGTGGTGCATTTCAGATAGTCGTACAGAGAGCCGTTCTCGTGGTAGTCGGTGATGAGGTAGAGTTGAGTCCACGAGCCTGTGCCTTTAATGTCGGCCGCTATGAACCCTGGAGAGAGAGTTAAAATTAGTGCACGAGGCTAAATATACCGAGCCAGGCCGTGCTTAATTTAATGTAATAATTAATCTGATATCAGCTAATTAATTTGAAAGGACTGCTAATCAAGTCGCTTCAATCGTGCATTTTAACATGGTCCATTTTCCTGCAATTACCGACTACATGTTCACCAGTGGGAGTAATTAAATAACAGTAGATAGGCTGCTAATGTAACTACATTTTTCAGTTGCGTGACAGCAGCTCTACCGTTTTGAAAATAGCAATGCTATTTTTTCTAACAAACAGTGGAATAGCATGAAAAGAAGCAGTACTGCTGCTTGTTGCATCACTTTGTATTGTGCGTGGAGCTTTACAGCCGAGTGATCAAACACACTCTCACTGAATGTCCTCAAGCAGCGATTAATGATAGCGAACTTGGTTGGTTTGGATGGTTCGTTTTAATGAACTAGAGTCACTTTAATTTGAGTGATCACTCAAACGTGTTCCCAGAAATCCCCATGTCTAAAATATTTAGTTAACTGAGTAGTTGACAAATAACATGGACATGAGGTTTTAGTTTAACATTTACAAAGGGAACATTTTACACCATTTTTAATACATTTTTTTTTTTTGTAGTTCTTATAAATAGCCTTGCAGTGTAACATAGTCTGAGGTAATATGACCATATAAAACGGTATAATAATTAATAATAAGAAAAATTAAAAACTGTGAATTTATTTCATTTCCATAAAAAAAAAAAAAAATTTCAGTTTAATTAAACAGCAGGGGTTCTATAACTTAATGAAAAGCTAATCATTTAATTAAATAATAGATAAATATTTTTTACATAAAACCTATAAAATAAAACACTAAAAATATTAACTATTTTATTTGTTTACCTGCATGTCATGTGACCATTAGCCGAACCATGAACATGCAAATGTGTGCAATTATTGAAATATTATCTTAAAATCTCAATGAATATTTTAAATTGACAAAATGTTTGGGAATCCCTGTTCTAGAAGAACAAAAAGATTACACAATTAGTGCATAAATATAGTCTTAATGTTTTCTTTGTTGTTGTTGTTTTGTTTTTGGCCCATCCTGGACCTAAGCAGTAACCCTGACACTTTATTTTATTGAAAGACCTTTAGTTCAGTGGAGATCTTCAGCTATTTAAACAGCCATTGTGTTAAGCACTGACTCATTTGGACTCGTATTTTAAAAGAACAGCAATAAAAAAGAATAAGTTCCTTTATTCACCCTAATTATACACATACTGCCCCCTTAATATCTTCAGTGAAATGAAATATTTTTATTAGTGAACCTAACTACTTTTTCAAGAGGGTCGCTGAATAACTTTAAATCACGAGTTACTTAAGCTTGGCAAGCAGTATCTTTTATTTTAATAGTCTATATATTCCCTACATTAATTGTATAACAGTAGCATATGAATGTAATGGTGTTTGTGTGTCTGAGAGAGAAAGTCTCACCGAGTATATTCTCATGTCTCATGAGGACAGTCTGATATATCTCTGTCTCTCTGAACCAGCTGGCCTCCTCTGTAGTGAAAAAGACTTTCACAGCCACTTTCTCTCCCCTCCATCTCCCCATCCACACCTCTCCATAACGGCCCTTCCCGATCTGTGTCACCATCTGGATCTGCTTCGCTATAGTGCGCTGTACCTACAGACACAGACAGACACATATACAGGCAGACAGACAGACAGACACATATACAGACAGACAGACAGACAGACACATATACAGTCAGATAGACAGACAGACAGACAGACAGACAGACACATATACAGACAGACAGACAGACACATATACAGTCAGATAGACAGACAGACAGACAGATAGATAGATAGATAGACAGACAGACAGACACATATACAGTCAAATAGACGGACAGACAGATAGATAGTTATTATCTTTACAATTACATGAAGTGACTGATCATACACAATAAAAGCAGTGACATTTATTAAGAAAATAAGATAAATAGGGTCCTACGAAATCTGTTTTTAATTTTTTTCCAAATTACATTTAATTTTTTCTTCCCCAATTTTTTTTTTTTTGGGATAAAAAGTCTTTTATCATTTAGTAAAAATCAAAAACAGGTAAAATTGTGATAGTTTGTGATATTCCTTTAAAAAAAATACATTTTATTATTATTATCATTATTAATTATAACTACTACTTTGAAGTACATTCTACTGTGTAACTGTAATATATTTCTTTCATAATTTAGTCAAATTAGACCAATCTTTTATTTTGGCAGGTTGTAATGAAGACTTTGCTGTGTGTATCTGACATTTTCAGTTGAGCCACTCATTCACTCGGATACACACTGACTTAACATTAAATAGTCTTTTTGCAGTTTAATAATCACAGACACTAGTTCATGTTGGGATTTGATTAATTGTATAGACCTACTTCTGATCTATTCATCATAACATTCCATCTTATGTTTTTATGACTGGATTCTGTGTTTTCTGCATCACAGAATTCACAGGGCTCTGTGTGGATGTTGATTTCATATGTGTGTGATTCTCACCAGCAGGGGGAGTCCTGACCCTGAGCCGGAGCTCTGGGACTGCTCTATGAGATCCCGCAGGGATTCTCCCGGAGGAATGAACGTCTCGTCCGGATGCAGGCCAAGGCTGTAGCGCGGGGCTAACTCGTGACGTTTATACCTGAAACACCACACAGACCACTTCAACTCCAGACTAACATGACCAGAAGTCCACACAAACACAACCTGGGGGTTTATATGATAAAAACTAAGAGACATATAATATTAAAATAACATGACAGATTAAAAGTTTAGAATTGGTGTTAGTCTGGTCTCATATAACCTGACACCGTAGTTTTTGCTGACCAAAAGTTTATAGTCTTTTTAAGGCAAGACATCCCAAGTGAAAAGTTTAAAAAAAGAATGTCAATTATGTCACCATACTTTTAACCATACTTTTTTAAAGTGTATTGTACACATTTTCTTGCCATTTTCTTTCCATTAGTCTAAAAAACATGTTATGAAAGACCAAATAGCTCAAAATCTCAAAACTGACCAGTGCATGAAAAAAACAATATTTTTGCCTGTAGTGTCCTGCCTTAAAGGGATAGTTCACCCAAAAATCTTTTAATCACCCTCCAAACCTGTATCCAAACACACACACACACACACAAAAAATGATGGCAACCAAACAGTTGAACAAACTTCCAAACAGACTTCCATAATACTTTTTCCATACTATGGAAGTCAATGGCTACCAGCAAACTGTTTGGTTGCCAATATTCTTCAAAATATCTTCTTTTGTGCTTAACGGAAGAAAGAAACACATAAAGGTTTGTAACAACTTGAGGTGAGTAAACGATTTTTGGGTGAACTATCCACTAAATTAGCTTCATTTAAGAAAAAACTAAGTCTGTGTTTGTGTTGGTAATTTACACACCTGAAGTAACAGAAGATGATGATGAAGGTGAGGATGAAGCTACAGACCGTCACTGAGATGAGCAGAGCGATGTGATGAATGTCTCCCACTACGTAACCTGCACACACACACACAGACATATTATTACATGTCAAAGAGTCAACGGTGAACACGCAACTCTTACATCATCACACTCGGCTCTATGAACACTTCCTTCAGGAGCTCTGCGTGTGTGTGTGTGTGTGTGTGTGTGATGCTGAAATCAGAGCTGCAGCACAGGTGTGAGGGTGTGAACACACAGGTGTGTGTGTGTGTGTGTGTGTGTGTGTGTGACGGACTTAGAGGCTTCTATTCTGCTGTGTTGATTGATGGGAGTTGTTCATGACAGCCAAAATAAATCCTACAGGTGTGTGAGAGTTTCTGACCTACATATATTTTTGGGAACAAATCAGACATTTTTTTCTAGGAATGTTGCCCAAAGGAAAATACTAAAGAGGTTAAATCATATTTTTTTTATTTGCTTCAGTAAGTGTTTGAGTTAGTCTATAGTAATCATTATTATATTATTATATATTAATATACTATTTTGAATTAGATTTCATTTTTATATTTTATTTGAATTTTAGTAATTTTTTTTGTGTTACTCATTATTATGTATTTGTTTGTTTGTTTATCATTTAGGCGTAATTTACTTTAATTTAAGTAGTCATAGTTTTTATTAATTTCCATTTAGTCATTTTTGTACTTCAACTTAAACTTAAGTTCATTCTTAATTATTTCATTTAGTTTAAATTTTTCATCAGCTTTATTTCAACTAACAAAAATATTTTTCATAATTTTAGTTAACAATAATAACCCTGTTGTCAAGGCTTTGTTATGCAGTTTCTAAGGTTCCTTAAGTGGATTGATTTTAGCACATTGCTATGCAGTTGCGTGTACTAGGTAATTTAGTTGCTAAGGTGTTTTGAGTGGTTTAAATATGTTGCTATGTGGTGCTGCTGAGAGGTTTTTAGCATGTCGCTGTGTTTCTGCTAAATGGTTCTTACAACCCTAATTATTAACAACAGTAATAATGATGCTTACCTAAACAAACACTACTAAACAGCTTTACATTTTAGTCAATTTCAGTGAATCTGTGATTAGATTGGCATATACAGTAAGTGTGTGTGTGTGTTTGTGTGTGTGTGTTACTCACTGGGTGTTCGTAGAGGAGGCAGTGTTGGATGTAGGTCTCTGTTACAGTAGTCCTGATCTGTGCAGCACTCGAGCGCTCGCCGCTGTTTAGAGTTCCCCGTGTCCTAAACACAGACAAACACACATTACATTAACACATCAGGTCTCTCAGGTGGCCAGTAACACAATGAAACACTACGTGCAACTTAACTTTTGTAATGTGAGATAATTCAAGTGAAACGTTCATTGATTGTACAATGTTCACTAATAATATACAGATAAAATACAGTAGGAGCAGGACTTAAAATGAGTGGGTAAAAATTAGCTATGATATTATTTGCTAATATAGTTTTTCCCTGTCTACTTGGCTTTGGTAAAATAAATATATAACATTTTAATAAACAAATCAGATTTTTATTTTTTCGCAATAAGACCAGGAACAGGTATTAAGAACATAAAAAAAGGATTGCTTTTGGTTTTATGTTTTATGTGTAAAGTATTGGTTCACTTAAAATATTAACTATAGACTACTTTTATGGTCATTTTTGAGGCTTGGCAATATAAATCGCCATTCATTTTCATAACATGGAAAAAAGCAGCTGCTAAACTGATAAACTATCTTCATTTTGCACAGAAAGAAAATCATGGAATGACATTACTATGGAAGCTCGTTTTCACTGCAGAATTAAAAAAGTCTCTTACACTCATCAAGGCTGAATTTATTTGATCAAAAATGTAGGAAAAACAGAAATAATCTGAAATATTATTACAATTTAAAGTAACTGTTTTCTATTAGGATATAATTTAAAATATAATTTATTCCTGTGATCAAAGCTGAATTTTCAGCATCATTACTCCAGTCTTCAGTGTCACATGATCCTTCAGAAATCATTCTAATATACTAATTTGCAGCTCAAGAAACATTTATCAATCTTATCAATTTTGAAAACAGTTGTGCTGCTTTATATTTTTGTGGGGGAAAACATTTCTGGACTCTTTGATGAATATAAAGTTTTTATAAAGAATTCTTCTGTAACATACTGTAAATGGCTTCACTGTTACTTTTGATCAATTTAATGCATCCTTGCTAAATAAAAGCATTAATTTCTTTAAAAAAAATCTTACTGACCCCAAACTTCTGAACAGTAGTGTAATTGTGACGTAATGTCACAATTCTGACTTTATTTCCAGCAATTTTGAGTTAAGACACAAAATTGCATATGGGCATACAAGTAAGAATTGTGAAATATAAAGGAGCAGCACATGAGTATTTAACGAGGTGTTTAATTCACAGTGAGTTACGTAAGGCTTTTGTTTCGTCTGTGCTTGAGGACTGATGCACTAACACTTAAGTGGTTTATTTTGGAAATTAGAGCAGTTTATGACTCACTCGGCACTGAAACTCTGATCCGACCAGACCCAGACAACCTGACGTCACCACAGCCGCTCCAACCTCTTCCTCCACCATGGTGAAGCAGTAACCGTCCGTCCTGAACACACAACACACATGTAATACTGGCTACAGAATGTGTGCAAGAGTACGCAAGTGAGGCAGGATGTGTCCTCCTGATACCTGCACGTGTTATTAGTGGAGTCCTCCGGACAGTGATGGTAACAGTAGCACCACAGGAAGCGCTGAGGTAGAGCCGGTGCATCACTTCCTGTCTCCCGGCGTTCTTCAACCTTCCCAGAATTCCTCAGCAGCATAGTGTCCAGAACGTTAGCTAGAGAGGAGGAGAAACAGGAAATGGGTCAGTTATCATCCTGTAGTATCTGTCAGAAACTCACCTAACATTTATCCGACTCAAAAATGTGCTTTATTTCATTCCTTCTTGTTTACAGAGCAAAAATAACAGCGAGAGACCGAACTGAATAATTACTTCAGATATCCAGACTCTCAGGATCATAACACACAGCTTTGAAGTATGAAATTTATGGCACCTGGGGAAATATGGCTGCAAATATCACATCATTCTCACTCTTTCATCTTCAAATATTTGCAGAGAAAAAATGCCCCGAGACATTTTATAAATTAAACAAAAAGATGGAAATTAAGTTTGGATGGTCTGTCACTAGTTTTGGAGCGATATGAAGAGGTTATTGGAGAAGAAGTTTGTTTGAAGAAGGGATCTGAACAGATGCTGAAATTGTGAGCAGGCGAGTCAAGGACAGATGGACATCAGGGATAGACTCACTAAAAGTAATATTGATTTGTTTGTGTAAAACATTCTTTAAACGAAAAATGTTTCATTGAACAATCAAGATTCTATCGCGAACTACAAAAATACAAATGATTATTACACCACAGTCAGTATTCAATAAAAATATTCATCAAAACAATTAAAAAACAATCACACAGCCCTAATTTGAGAAAACTTCTTATGGTTCTCAAGGTTTCCGAATACTAAAAAGGAACTGTAGAAGTAATTAGGCAAGGTTAATAATAATATCCATGAATTATTAGTGTTGTTTATGTTGGCAGCCTGAATGAATATTAAAGTGCCCCTATTATGCCATTTCCAATATTGCCATTCATGCAGTGTGTAATGTAGCTGTACGTGAATGTAAACGATCTGCAAAGTTGTAAAGCTGAAAGTGCACGATAAATAAAGTTATTAGCTATGTTTCCATCACCCCATTTTAATGCGCATTTTGATCGCATGAGAAACGAGTGATGGAAACGCCAAATTTCAAATAAAAATCCCTTAATTCGCAAAAAAGTTTTTATGCTCACTTGAGGTGGTTTTTGACTTGTGCGAAAAAGGGTTGATGCGAATAATGGGAGATGGAAATGCATTTTGCGAATAAATTCCTCCAAGCGCATCAGAAAAGTCATGTGACTTTGAGACGGCAAAACCTGACTAACCAGTGGACCGATCTCATTCCACTGCATCTGAAATGTTGTTATGGTCATTCGGAAATGCACGAACAAAGTCTGTCATCAAAGTATTTCTGTATAATTGCCTCCCAGAAATGTCAGAAATGAACACGACTGCGATCCCAAACAGCAGCATCCACCTCCGAAAGCAATGATCGCATTCATTGTGTTTTGTCTGCTCGCTCTGAGGCGCAAGTAATTTATTATATATGAAAAATATTATATTCTCCTACTTTTCTTAGTGATTTATAGTGCCAGTTTATCAGGAAGTAACGATTTTGTTCTCTTTGACTTGTTGGATGGAAACGATGCTTGTTCGCAAATGTTTTATGCGATATTCCAGTTTTGCGCATAAGTTAAATTCACAACTTTGCACAGAAATCTGGCTATTGTCTCCCAAAATAAAGAATCGACTCTGAACAGCTGAAACCAGTCGTTAGTAGGGTTGTGACGGTGAGGAAATTTTCCCACCGGTTAATCGACGTGTGACAACACCGGTAATACCAATATCATGGTATCGCTTTCCTTTGCTTTTAAATAGCTTGTAAAAGTGGCATGCGCATTTTACTTTCACTTTCAAATAGCGGCAATTCGGAGTAAAACAATTGTTCGTTTTTAGTTCATTTGAATTTTCCCTCTTTTCCTCGCTTTCCTTCGCTTTTAAATAGCTTAAAAGCGCCGTGCGCATTTTACTTTCACTTTCGAATTAGCGGCAGTTCGGCGTCAATTGCTTGAATGCAACAACAAAATACAATGTCAAACTCACTTTAGCGTATATATATATATAACAGAACTTTTATTAACAAAACAAATAAAAATACACCATGTTATAGGGCAGGCTATGCCTAATATAAAACAACAAATAACTTACATAAAGTTTAAATAGGTATACAAAACTGGAAATAAGTAAACATGTATAATATATAACCAAATAAATAAGAAACATAGAACGTTTATTAGCAAAATGAGTAAGAAAGCTTGGAGGCACGGCATACACCTTAAAATAAAATAAATAAATAAAATAATAAACTTCCAATATCAGATAAACGTTAAAAGTCAACAGGCTTTTCAAAATCCAAAATATTGCCAAACAGGCGATATTTGCATTTCATTTCGAAACTAAATCATCCGCGATCGTCTTGTGTTTCTCACCTCACTCTTCTTGTCAGTCAGCTCGACTCACTCTCCTCACTGGAGAAATGAAATCTGATCTGTGATGCAACTGTCATTCGGCACGCTGCATTGAGCAGCCGTGTTCAGTTTTTAATTGTAGTGTCTGTTCTTTTACTGAACTAAATTATTTTTATTACTATAAAAAATCAAAACAACGGTGGGGGTCTGTGACGCGGTGTTGCAGCTTAACCGTCAGCACCGTCTATCACGGCAAGCCTAGTCGTTAGTAATTTGAATCCCACTTCTGTGATGGCTACACGTCACGGGGTAAAACATTTGCATAATGCGTGCCTATGTTCTACGTTGGCCAGCCACGAACAACTTGACCCCACCCACAAACACGTCATTCTACTGACGAGTGATTCTCTAATCTCGGGGAGTTCAACGCGGGATTCACAAAACGCTTGCTGTTGAAAGATGGATCAGTATCCTGTTTATTTGGACCAGGTGCTCCACTGACTCACAACCTGTATGATAAATAATAGATGTTTATATTTTCTATAGAGCGTTCAAAATACAGAACTATTGAAATAGGCATATCGTTTCCGACACGCGCTGTACGCCGTAGACCAGTCACAACAGACTAGGCCATCTGACCAGTCAGAGCAGAGCATGCTCACGGAAAGGAGGGGTTTAGAGAGACTTGTAAAAGCGGCATGCGCATTTTACTTTCACTTTCAAATAGCGGCAATTCGGAGGGGTTGAGAATCGCTGGAAAATGAGGTGATATTTAATGCATATTTTGAGAAAACGAAAGCGTTTTTTGACCTTGCATGCATGTAATTCTATTGTAGGAGACTCCCAAAACAATATTAGGAACTGTAAAAATGGCCTAATAGGGGCACTTGAAATATTTCATATAAAGTTAAAATATGTTGGAAAACCTAAAAATAAACATAAATTAAAACAATCTGAAAAATTAACACAACAAATCTATTCTTGCATGAAAACTTCAATATAAAAAAGAAATGTAAAAAAGTTAAAATTAAAAATTTTTTATAAACCGTAATAACCTTGTTGAGAGCACAATTGTGCTTTTGTGTCCATGAGCGAGACACTTAACCTCGGGTTACTGCTGCTGTAATTAGTGCATGCTAAGCCACTCTGGGTGAAAAGTAAGTAACAGAGTTACGATACAGAGCTGTAAAGTTGATGTGTGTGTTTTCCTCTCCCACAAGAGCTTGTGCATATGACCAAACACACACACACACACACACACACAGTTTTCGACGGTCACAAAGGTGTTTATAGAAGCTGACCAAATACCCTTCAGTCAAAATAATTCCACATCTGTGAGCTGTTAAAGACAGAGAGGGGGTGCTGAGGAATGCTGTATATAATTTTGACATCAAGGCATAAAATAAAGATGCTTATTTCACGGCTCTCTGGAACACTTTTTCTGATTAGTCGATTGTGGCTTTCAGTGGTCAAATATTCTTATATATAAGATTAATGATCATGCAGTAACAATCAGACTCAATGTAACACTCATTTTTGCCAATGTGTACATTAACTAATAACTATAAATAATAAATAGCAGTAAATACAAAATAAACAAATCAATGTATATCTTTCATAACATAGCTGAGAAACAATATGCAAAGTTTGGTTCACATATGTTTAGCGGAAACTCATTTAAACACATTAAGACAGGCTATGCTAAATCTTAAGCATACTAGTGAGCATGCAAAAACTATAATAAAAAAAATCTAATTAATGTCTACTAAGAAATCTTTTATAAACATATTTTATATTGTTTCAACATTATGATGATATAAGTGTTTCATAGTACATTAATAAAAACAAATAATATATATTAAATATATTAATTATATAAAATGTTTTATATGCAAATATATATATTCACTGATATGTTTATAAATTTTATGTTTTAAAATTATATTCCTGTTATATTACTTATGTAAAATTATCAATGTAAAAATCAAAATAAATTAATATAATATAATATAATAATGATGGAATAATAAAATATTAAAAATAAAACACATTTTATACAAAATTGAAAAACTAAGTTTAAAAATTCAAAACTATATTTCATGTCTATAATGTCCATTCATATAGCATAAGTCACGATGGGGTCCAGTTCACCCTGTCTGGGTTTATTTTTGTGATAATGACCACCTGACAGTACATTGTTATATTTAGTACTTTAAAGTCAACTTGAGCAGGCTCTCTCTCTCAGCAAACTATTCTTGTCTTTCACTCTCTGTTACAAACACTATCACTAGTCTAAACTCACTAATGCACTGCTTATATTACAGAGCCGAACACAGCACTGCTTTAGTCTGGATAAAGAATGGAGGCTGGTCTGTGTGCATCTGAAAGAGTCCTCGCACGTCTAACACACATAATTAAGAGACTACTTTAATCCTACAAAGTACAGACACACTTACACAGACCTGTGAGTGTATACAGTAAAACGTATTCATGTGCGGGACGTCAGGGGCCCCGCGACATAAACACTCACGCTTTCCCACACACACCGTGAGCGTGATGCACTGCTCAATATCTCATCCCATCCCTGCCTCATCCATTCATTTCACATATGCACACTTTATGAAACACACACACATAAACGCAGACAGATTTTGGCCCTCGCTTGCATAGTTAAGAAAGCCTTGTGAAAACAGCCGTAAACAGTCAGCGCTGTGAGACGTAACGTATAAACAGAACAGCTCATTTATAACCGTTAACCCAAGAGCGGTCAGCTTACTGTGACACACAACTTATACAGTCAACATCGTGCTGCAGAATCAGCTTTTAGTTTGTTTGGTCTTTGCTGGAATATTTATTGATTTCACACATTTTTTACACAACTACTTGTACTAAAAACCTCTATATTAATTTAGTAACACTTTACAATATGGTCTCACTTGTTAACATTAGTTAATGCATTAGCTAGAATAGAAGAAAAGAAAAGAAGACAAAAGAAAAAACTCATAAAAATCATAGTGATCAAGGAATGTTAACAACTTTTGATTTTAAAAATGTACTATAAAATGTTGAAATTATCATTAATAAAGATTATTAGCTATTATTATTATTACTATAGAAATTAACATCACGGTTACGTATGAAACCCTCGTTCCCTGAAGGAGGGAACGGAGACGTCACGTCGTGACCGATGAATTGGGATCTCAATTCGTAGGTCACGACGTGACTCGTAGTGACCGACTGAAAGCGAACTAATTTTAACTAATGCAATTCCTATGGGTTGTCTTTTTTGCAAATGTGAAAATGTGAATCTCATATTTTGGTTTAAGAAAAATACAATTTGTTAAAGGAATGTTAACAACTTTTGATTTTAAAAATGTAGCATTAAAAGTTAAAATTAACATTATCAAAGATTATTAAATACAAGTAAGCTACAAGTTAGTTAGCTAATTTTAATGCATGTAAAGTTTTAGAAATGTGAAGCTATAGGTACAGCATATCAATAACTCATTTGTAAACAAATACAACTTTTGATTTTAATTTTAAAGATGTTAAAGTTACCATTTACTTTATTAAATACTGAGAAGTTTATTTTGACTAATGTAGTTAACTAAAATTAACTAATTTCCCACCTGCGTCATTCTGTCAGAGCGCTAATGCTGCTCACTGTGTAGTGAGTCATTTACATAATGTAAACACTGACTCGCCAACTATTTGACTACTTTTCTGGATGACTAGTCAATTAGTAAAAATGAGTAGTTGTGCTAGCTCTACTGAAAACACATCTGTACTGAACATACAGCAATTACACTCAAACAAACATTAGAGTAACACATACCTGTGTGAATCGCCACAGACATAAACTTAAGAGAAGTAGCTCCGGTTGGAATGTTCTTCCGCGGGATGTGTGCAGTTCAGTTTATTAACCGCTAGAGCGCCAAAAGTTACATAGTGCTGCTTTAAATCAGTCGTAGGCCCTGTGTCTCACCTGGTTGCCCGTTGATGCCTACATTAACCAAAGTTGCCCAGCAATATTGCTCAAAAAGTTGCTTTGTGTATAATCAGCCTGTCTTTCGCTTCACAAACACAGATGTTCTGTATACCAACAGAAAAACACAGAATATAAGAGTTCTTAAAGATCTCTAAAAGAACGAGAAAAAAACTATGTTTGAAAATGTCTAATAATATTTATAATAAAATTTTGTTTACACTTTCTATATTAATCAAAATGAAAGTAAATGGAAAATGAAAAAGTTGAATGAATAGTCTCATACACATTTCTGTTACAATCACAATTATGTTCATGTTTTGTTAGCTTACAAGCTAATATTATTTGATAAACATGTCACGTCGTGACCGATGAATTGGGATCTCAATTCGTAGGTCACGACGTGACTCGTAGTGACCGACTGAAAGCGAACTAATTTTAACTAATGCAATTCCTATGGGTTGTCTTTTTTGCAAATGTGAAAATGTGAATCTCATATTTTGGTTTAAGAAAAATACAATTTGTTAAAGGAATGTTAACAACTTTTGATTTTAAAAATGTAGCATTAAAAGTTAAAATTAACATTATCAAAGATTATTAAATACAAGTAAGCTACAAGTTAGTTAGCTAATTTTAATGCATGTAAAGTTTTAGAAATGTGAAGCTATAGGTACAGCATATCAATAACTCATTTGTAAACAAATACAACTTTTGATTTTAATTTTAAAGATGTTAAAGTTACCATTTACTTTATTAAATACTGAGAAGTTTATTTTGACTAATGTAGTTAACTAAAATTAACTAATTTCCCACCTGCGTCATTCTGTCAAGAGCGCTAATGCTGCTCACTGTGTAGTGAGTCATTTACATAATGTAAACACTGACTCGCCAACTATTTGACTACTTTTCTGGATGACTAGTCAATTAGTAAAAATGAGTAGTTGTGCTAGCTCTACTGAAAACACATCTGTACTGAACATACAGCAATTACACTCAAACAAACATTAGAGTAACACATACCTGTGTGAATCGCCACAGACATAAACTTAAGAGAAGTAGCTCCGGTTGGAATGTTCTTCCGCGGGATGTGTGCAGTTCAGTTTATTAACCGCTAGAGCGCCAAAAGTTACATAGTGCTGCTTTAAATCAGTCGTAGGCCCTGTGTCTCACCTGGTTGCCCGTTGATGCCTACATTAACCAAAGTTGCCCAGCAATATTGCTCAAAAAGTTGCTTTGTGTATAATCAGCCTGTCTTTCGCTTCACAAACACAGATGTTCTGTATACCAACAGAAAAACACAGAATATAAGAGTTCTTAAAGATCTCTAAAAGAACGAGAAAAAAACTATGTTTGAAAATGTCTAATAATATTTATAATAAAATTTTGTTTACACTTTCTATATTAATCAAAATGAAAGTAAATGGAAAATGAAAAAGTTGAATGAATAGTCTCATACACATTTCTGTTACAATCACAATTATGTTCATGTTTTGTTAGCTTACAAGCTAATATTATTTGATAAACATTAGCTTATGAAAACTTTACTATTCTAACATATCTAAATATATGCTAAATATGTCATGGATTCATAAAAAAAAATACACAAAAGACATTTGGGACATCCTATGTAAAATGCTTTATGAAGAGACTAAATATGAAGACTTTAGTAATTATTATTAGCTAAATTAAATAAGACCAGAAATTCAATTAAAATTAAAAAAAAGAAAATATTTTTTTAAATTACATAAAGAGACTCAAATGTCTTGATTCACATCTAAAAATGCATAACTATATTTATTTCAGGATTAAATGCATTTTACAGCAGCCTATAGCAATTTTAATTAGCTTTATAATTAAATAACAATAGAAGTCAGGGCTGTCCCCAATTACACACACACACACACACACTCTCTCTCTCTCTCAACCAGAAATAGCTACGACCTTTAACCCCAAAATCCAACCACATCAGTGTCACAATCAAATCTTACACACCTGCCAATCAAAACCCAGAGCCATCAATCAAACCTGCAGGGGTCTGGAGATAATGAGCGTGCACGAATGAAAGGAAAAAAGATCAATACAACAGATGCAAGAAAGTGAAACTGCTATGAGAAGAAGAAAAGATAAGACCGGATAATAGATGGAGAACAGACAAAAGAGAGCTACAACTGTGTCTTTATCTGCTGGGCTTTGTCAAGCAAGACCGGCCGTCTGAATGGGCCTGAACTCAATCAAAATCTCTTTTTCGCACTCTGTCAGTCTGATGGTTGAATAAAACCCCTGAGGACAGAGATTTTCACACACAGAGACACTTTTCATTCCTTTACACAGCCAAATAATCACTACGAATCTGTCAGAGAAGCCTGACTGCTCCATGAAGCTGCTTCCTGCTCCTCATTTACAGTTTTATCTACATGTGTGAATCTATTATGAAGATTTAAAGGAACCTAATGTCTATATAGACAATAATGTCAGGTTGTAAAAACAAATGAGAAACGTGCCTACAGTGATGCATTTACAATGGGAGAATGTAAAGATGTGTTTTTTCTCTAGCACTTGAATGAATTCTTTAGTAAAAAAGTCACAATTAAAATTAAGTATAAAATTAAAATTAAGTTTACAATTATAAAGTGGCACTACTCTTTAAGCTTAACTTTTGAATAATAAAAAATAAAGTAAAACTAAATAAAATTATATATCAGTTATTTGGGCTGAATTTGAGTAAATTGTCTAAAAACTTCTTTTGAGCTAAGACTACTTTTCTAAGCAGATGAACTGTTGGTTATGAAAGAGAAAAAATGAGAAAATCCTATTTTGGTTACAGCACCAGCATGAACTCTTTTATTAAAAAATAAATTAATTAAATATACAATATACTTATAATATAATATATAATTTAAATAAAATAAAACGTAAAATAAAACAGTTATTTGAGCTGTAAAGTTGTATTGTAAAGTCCTTTTGAGCTGAGAAAGTAAAGTAAAAAATAAAATAAAATACAAATGTTCAATTTACGTTCAATTTATAACATTCTAATATTTCAAAAAATGTGATAGTTATTTGAGCTGTAAAGTTGTCTAAAACGTCCTTTTGGGCTGTGATCTCTTTTACATCACTTCCACATCCCTTCTGGAAATCCTTGTGCAGATACCAAGCAAAAACAACAGTGTTGAAGCTAAAAAGCAAACACTTTATATCTATATTATTTTGCACATTGCACTTTTAGACAGTTTTGCTCTGGTATAAACACATTTCCTGTTCTATATACACCGAGGTAGGAATCCAAACTGTTGTCTGTGATAGTTGACAGCATGCCACCAAATGCAGGCTAAAAACAACCTGCAATATTCCTGTAACTGAAATATATATAATACATGCAATAATATACATCTGCAGTCATAACAGTCAGACCGTGTCTCTTGACGGTGATGCTTAAAATGCGTTTCAGAGCTGCGTGTTTCCATGGCTCCTCACCGAAAGTTCTGTTATGTAAATAAAGAAAATTCCACTCATATCTGGAATGAAACAGCATCTGGAGTTCCAAGTGATTTTGACTTTCTGTAAAAACAGACTATTCCATGTTAATTAGCTGGTGTGATAACCCTGATTTAAAGCATCTAAACATCTTGAGATGACATAAGGTTGCTGCAGGGTGACGAGACGGAGTCTTTATCTTGACGCTCACACACACAGGCTGCTAACAGCACTTCACATAATTACCCACTGACACCATATTAAGACAGCAAACACACAGTGAACGCTGCTGTTAACACACTGCGACCGTGAGGGATGACTGCGCAGACGGCTTATGTGCAAACCGTGGCCTTGTGTTTATGTTTATGCCGAGATGTAATTTACAAGGTCATCTTGAAACTCAATCACGTGACCCTGAACATTCCAGCGACCCTTCACACGGATACACACACACACACACCACAGCCGCCACACTCTATGAAATATAAAATAAACACACCACTTTCAAATAAACAGCAGAAGGAAAACTCAGGCTTCCATTTCAAGACTCTTTCAACGGCATGAGAGAAACAAGAACGACTCTCTGGCCAGCAGCGAAAACTGAGAATGCATCTTTCACTAACAGTCAATCAGTTAGTGGGACGTGTTCAAAAACAGTGAAACAGAATTAAGCAAAGCACTTGAGGTTGTGCTATATTGTAAATAGAATAGGTGCGTTAATATGGAGCTTTGTATTGTGATTACAATCGGTTTAAAAGTCCTTGCGCGGGGCACAGGATTGGGCGTTTTTACTGCTAGATTAAATATAAGCATCAACTTTGTGGGCTCGTCATCACATGTTTAGGACCTGAAATAGATCAATATTAAGGGCCAGATTTACTAAACTGGGCAAATTAGCGCGAGAGCGCAATTTTCTGCGGGTGATTTACTGAAAACACGCAAATTAAAGAACATAGACAAAACATCTCATTTCTATAATGACCAACGCAATCTACCGAGCGCAGCACAAATTAGAGCAAGGATATGTTCGGATTCAGATAATATGTGTTCTTCTGGCATTCCAAATAAATTAATATGTGTAGAAAAAAATCTTCTCCCTTCTACCACATGCTCTCTGTTCTTTGCGGTGCCTCCTCCTAGCAACAACAAATGCAGCCATTTCAAGCGCAAAATAGTTTAAAGGGGACCTATTATGCAAAATTCTCTTTTGCATGGTGTTTGGACATAAATGTGTGTTGGCAGTGTGTGTACACAACCACCATAATGATAAAAATCCACCCACTCCTTTTTTTTTAATCCCCATAAATCATAAGCAGTGTCTCCCAACTACCTGTTTTCCGACTCGGTGCTAATGTGACGTCACATTAGCCAAAGGCCCCGCCCACGAATGTTGACAAACACCACCGTTTTAACATAGAACCACCCTGAGCTAGTTCACAGCGAGTTGTACACAGTCCGCCATTGCTGCACTGATGAGAATGTCTCCCAAGCGTTTTAGGTGTTCTGTAGCTGGATGTAGGAATCCACATAGCTCTCTCCTTACTCCCAAAATCTGAGCCGCTGAAGACAAGGTGGATTAATTTTGTTTTCGAAGAAAATGCTCCCTCAACTCTACCGAAATTCGTTTATGACTGCGGTTTGGTTATATCATTTTACACCGGACTGCTTTGTGAATGAGGGTCAGTATAAAGCAGGTTTTGCACAAAAGTTGCTCCTGAAGGATGGAGCAGTGCCAACTGTTCGTGATCCAGCTAAACCTCCAGAAGAAGTAAGTATCACGCGTTAGTTTTCCAAATTGCCTTTCTGAAAGAGCTTCTTGGCACTTTGTAAGGCTAATGTTGCTAAAGCTACCATTGTCTGTCTGTTTTCACTGATGCTGCCTTCACGTGCTATCAGAATGATCGTAAATAGGAATGTGGGAGTTAAAAATTGCATATGAAAGCAATGTGAAGTCGACCGCTGGAATTAGTGGAGCTCATAATCACAAGTGGGGCTTATAAAGTTTGTATGGCACCATGAGTTATCTTTATAGTGCCATGCTCCCGTCTGTGTAATTCATAAAGTGCATTTTGTTTATGCACAGTACGATCAGATGACTGACTTTTAAACCAAGTGCGTTTTCTGTAAAGATAACAGGCTTGTACTAATAGTGGAGTGTTTATTTGCAAAGGCTAGCACCGGTATTGCCGGAGCTTGAGCTCTTGAAGCTCCGCCCTCTTCTCCGGGAGAACCAGCTAATTTGCATTTAAAGGGAAAGACAAAAACGGCACATTTTGACTCATACCCTAAAAGTGGCAATTTTAACAAGCTATAAAAAATTATCTGTAAGGTAATTTGAGCTAAAACTTCACACACACACTCTGGGGACATCAGAGACTTATTTTACATTTTGTAAAAAGGGGCATAATAGGTCACCTTTAAGACATGCTTTTTGGGGTTTTGGGGTAAATAATGGCGCAAATACCAGTAATTTGATGAGCGCAAACATTAGTAAATCTCGTTGCTTGATTCATTTTAATACTATCCTCCCATAAATTTTGCGCCTGAAACAAATGCATATCAATAAGGTCAGGTGCAAAAATAACGGTCCACACCTTGTCAGCGCTAATTCTTCACTGCGCATTTTTAGTACAACCTGACAGTACTATTTTGACGCCAAAAGGTGGTTTGCACTGGCACAAGCTGTTAGTAAATCTGGCCCTATGTCTGCTTTTTAGAACAAATAAAAGGAGGATGGTGAGCATGTAGCAACACTTTGCATATTAATGCATCTAAAGATTAAATACAATTTGAAGCAAACAAAAATTGTCCATGCAAACGTGGCTAATGATGACTATTGGCCATATTGTTAAGGTGTGGTCACATTTACAGTGCCATTGTTCTGCCAATTTTTGCACCCAAAATCCAGTCATTTTAATAGGAATCCATGCGATTGGGAATTTCGAAAAGGTGAAAGATTTTCCCTTGCAGATTTTACAGCTGGTTCAAGTTGGTCATGCAGATTCAACACAATGACCTACAGAAATCTGCTTGTGTGAGCTGTGCTTCCTGCATTGCTAAACTATTGACCATGTTCAATGGATCATTTTGCCTATGAAAGTTCGCTAATGTGACCACACCTTTAGGCAAAACTCACAACAGAGCGAGTGCAAACTTTTTAACCATTAATATATTATAATAATGGACACATTATTAATGCTGTATTGATGTGAATGTTGAACAACTTTTAAGCTGACGTAATCCAATTTTCATGGCACATAGCTCATTTGTACATAGAAAAACAAATATAAAATAGTGCAGACAGAAAGAAAAAATGCATTCTTTCTTTTTGCCAACTTAAAGATCTCTATAAATCAAAACTGAAGCTTTGTGGATTTTCAGACAATGTTGGTCAGCTTTCAGGTCATTTTCATGTTTATGTATTTAAAAAAAAAAAAAAGGTACCGAAAAGCATACCCGTTGAAAATGTACAGTCTTCTTTTACAGGAAATCAAACTAAAAATATCGAAAACTCATCTTGCACTCATGGGGGTATCAACATTTTAGTTTTGTCCAAACAAATGATTTCTACAATGAGGATATCCCTCCCACTAATACTACCAGTGACAAGTCATGGCTGCGATATAAACCAAAGTTTTTAGCTATTTGGAAAAAATAACTGGCTATGCTTTTCAGTATGTCCTGTCCAAAATTTCTATTTTAACAGTGAATATTTCAACAAGAAAGAACTCCCACACTTCTCACTCTCTGCTGTGAAATCTATTCATGATTACTGTATAAAATCCTTTCAGCACAAACTGAAATAAAAGAAGGCCAATAAACCCTCAGCTGTCTGTCCAGGTGTGGCACTGGAACGCTCAGCCTACGGATCAGGCGAGAAGTGAAAGGTGGGAACAGGTGCGTCCACGGACAGGGTCAATACTAAAGATAGAGAGATGAAAGAGAGGGCCGATTATAAAGAACAGAAGATAAAGGCATTAAGATGGACTGACACACAACACCTCCAAATATCAAATCCAGCTGCTTCCTTCCCATGATGCACTTTGGCTAGAGTGAACCATAGAAATACAAAGACAGAATAGAGTTTCCCAAACTGGGGTTTGTGAGTTGATGACAAGCTAATCATAAAAATTTAAAATTAAATAAATATAAAAAATATTACAATATAAATATAATATAATGATATAAATATAATATAAATTTAAATATAAAAGAAATGTTCATATAAATACATAAAATATAACATTTAACATACATTAAAAAAAGAACAAATATCTTATTTAGGTCTAATTTATTTATATAGTGCTTTTCAAAATGTACATTTCAAAGCAGCTGTATAGAAAACCCTGATGTTAATGTTTATGATGTCTTAGTATCTTCATGCCTTATATTTGCTTTGAGCAGATTAATATTATAATTTTTCGATGATACAAGCAAGTAAGGAGTCATGTGACCATTAACCATCAGAGAACCATGAACATGCAAATCTGCTGTTACATTACTGAAATATTAAATTAAAATATTAGGGGGTACTTCTAGTAAATGTTTTACTGTAAAGGTTTTCGGCTGACAACATTTTTTTGGGAATTTCTGAAATACTATAAGGCTAAAGAATGGACCAATAACTGGTTATGACGAACTTAAATAATAATTGTACGTTTTTTTTTTGTTTTTTTTTTACATTTTTACATGTTTTTTATATAAATTTATGTTTATTAACAGGCACAATGACCCACAGATATTTACTTTATTATTATATATTTTATATATTTATTGTTTTTATATTTTACCAAATGTGTACTTTTTAAATATAGTGTCTATTAAAGTTGAAAATGACTGTCCAAACCAACTGTTATCTTGTCACTAGGGATGTTCATTTTAACCGGTTAACCGACCGTATAGAATTTTGACCGATTAATACAGTCAGTTAAACGGTTTAAAAAGTCATTATTTTTTTTCAGTAATTTATCAAAATATTTAAAAAGATTTGCTGCTTGGTTAAAATATGCTACGCATATAAAAAAAAAAGACGTTTTTTAAGAGAGAAAAAACATAAGTCTCGTATGAGTCGCATTTTATTATTTCATTCAGAAATAGGCCTAATGTCACGGAAACACCTGCCTCACCAGCCGAATCAGCCTCCTACACCCACTCACAATCACCTGATTACTGATCACGGACACCTGCACCCACTTACCACACCACTCAAATACTCACTCACTTCATTCACTCATCGACTGGTCTCAAGGTTGCAAGCTATTCTGTCCTGGTTCCTCGTCTTCCAGTCTGCCTGTTCCCCTCAGAATCCTCAGTTCTCGGCCGAAGGATCGGAGTGCCGACCCAGATAAGACTGTGTTTTGCTTCCCTTACTGCCTAAGTTGAACTATTTTTGGTTGGAAGCCTCTCTTAAGTTCCTGTAATTAAACTATCTGCCTAACGTTATCCTGCCTGTCTGCCTCTTTGTCCCGGTTGTGACAGAAGACCAGTCCATCAAAACAAAACGGATTACAACACGGACTACAGATCCTCAGAGCACCTCCTCACCGGAACCCTCACCCAGTCGGACTTTCACCACCTCTCTACCCGCCTGTCCCATGGCCCGGCCAGCCAGCTTCTCGGGTGAGGCAGCCCTCTGCAGCGGGTTCCTGCTGCAATGCTCCCTCTATCTGGAGATGCAACCGCACCTGTTTGTGACCGAATGGGCCAAGGTGTCATTCATCATCTCACTACTGTCGGGACGAGCCTTGCAGTGGGCCGCAGCCTTGTGGACGGCCCAGAGCCCGTGTATTCACTCACTGGAGGGCTTTATTCAACACTTCCGGGAGGTATCCTGTCAGTCGACCACGGAAGTAACGGTGCATGAGGAACTCTTTCAACTACGGCAAGCCGAACTATCCCTCCATGGATATGTGCTGCGCTTCCGCACACTCGCCGCCAGCAGCGGCTGGAACGAGGCTGCGCTGCTCTCGGTGTTCCGCCGAGGCCTCAACCCGGGCTTACGCCGACAGATGGCCATCTATGATGACATCGTGGGCCTCGACAGTTTTCTCCAGAAGGCGGTTCGCATCTCCCAGCCCTTAACCGCGTGCCCTATGGAAGCGATACCCGCTGCCGCTGCCTCGCCCGGCCTCTCCACTCCAGCACCAGAGCCCATGATCACGGACAGCTACCACCTGTCGTCCTCAGAGCGATCTCGGAGACTCACCCATGGCCTATGTCTCTACTGTGGGTCCCAGGGGCACCAGCTCCGCGCCTGCCCCCTTCGTCCACCACGCCCCGTGGTGAGTACTATCCAGATCACTCCTGATGTATCAGGCATTCCTCACATCAATGCTCTTCTAATTTATCACCACTGTCCAGGGAAAGCCGCTGGGCAAAGGGCTGGTGCGGCACCGTACGCCCGAGGTCGTTCTTCGGATCGGATGTTTCCACGGCGAACGGATCTCTCTACTGGTGCTGGAGGAGGCCGTCGTGGACATCGTCCTGGGACGCCCCTGGCTCGCCCGGCATCAGCCCACCATCGCTTGGAGGTCCGGAGATATACTCGCGTTGAGTGGGGAGTGCAAACAAATGTGTCTCCTGGATTTGCCTAGACCACGCGCCGACCGGAAGGATCTCCCAGTCTGTTCCACCTCAGTGGAAAGCCCGGATTCCGCGCCTATCACTCCTCCTCCTCCTCCCGAATATCAGGCGTTCCAGGACGTGTTCAGCAAGCTC
>NW_015505365.1:575960-588460 GCF_001515645.1 Sinocyclocheilus grahami
ACGGTCCTGAGGAGAGGTCATGGGCGGACCGAGAGGACATACTGGACCCATCTCTCCTCAACGACTTCCACCAGGCTCATCCAGACCGCCCCGCTCCCAGAGGCCGCGGTCGTCCTCGCCGTCAATCTCGTGGGGGGGGTAATGTCAGGAAACACCTGCCTCACCAGCCGAATCAGCCTCCTACACCCGCTCACAATCACCTGATTACTGATCACGGACACCTGCACCCCCTTACCACACCACTCAAATACTCACTCACCTCATTCCCTCATCGGCTGGTCTCAAGGTTGCAAGCTATTCTGTCCTGGTTCCTCGTCTTCCAGTCTGCCTGTTCCCCTCGGAATCCTCAGTTCTCGGCCGAAGGATCGGAGTGCTGACCCAGATAAGACTGTGTTTTGCTTCCCTTACTGCCTAAGTTGAACTCTTTTTGGTTGGAAGCCTCTCTTAAGTTCCTGTAATTAAACTCTCTGCCTAACGTTATCCTGCCTGTCTGCCTCTTTGTCCCGGTTGTGACACCTAATGCCGACGCGAAATGTTTACAAACATTATAATAAACACTGTAAACATAGCTAGGCTATTTTAGTTCCCCTCACTCCACAACAAAGCCTTTCAATTAACAGTATTTAGAAAATAACAAGAATTAAAAATATAAGAAGCTATAGCAATATAAACGACATGCCTAAACAAATTCATTTAGGCTAAAACGAAACTGAAACCAACGTTGGGTCTCTCATTCGACACAAAATCAAATGTTTCCGTATTCGCGATGTATTTGAATGTCAAATCATTATTTATTATGTAGCCTACTTCACTCGCATTCCAATATCCACGTAAAACAAAATGTTCTGCATAACATTGCAGGCGTTACAGTGATAACACTTAACGGCACAGATTTTACTACATATTTAAACTGAGCAGTGTGGTTTTTTTTTCCCCATGTGTTTGACTGACTGTATTTTATTATGATAATGAACAGGCTGCGTTGTCAAGGTAGCAACTGTGTGCACGCATGCGGAGCCTAAAGAAAAATAGGATTTCTGCCATCTGGTTTCCTTTCGCGCAGCACAAAAATGAACCGAAACTCTGCATACTAGGCTTGTTGCAGTTTTTCTTTAATTTTCTTAATTTATTATTTAAGTAAAGATATATTTCTCATATAGGTCTATTTATTCATTTTATATTTATATATATATAGCCTAGCTTTATGTTTTTCTCCGCTCGCAGAAGTGCTGCAGGTGCATGATGTGACATGATGACCATGTTCTGTTGTTTGCTGCTTTTTGCGCATGTAAAATTAATCCCCGGGAAACAAATGTTAGTATTTTTAATGGGTCACAGACACTTATCCTTTCTAATTTAATTCAATTCTGATTTAAAATAATCTTGTCGGTTAACGGTTAATAATCGGTTAATGAGCGTCGGTTGTCGGTTAGGAAAAATAACCGAAATTAACATCCCTACTTGTCACCTGTTACTTTTCTCACCGCTGGTCAGTATAGACCAATTACAGTCATTTTTGATTGCCAGATAAGACTTTTCAGGGGGGGATATTTAAAATGAACAGATTCAAATTATTAAACATTTTAGAGTACAAAATGTACAATAAGACAAGAAACGCCCAGAGGTTTGAATGTGAACATGAGTGTTGCTCCTCATTAACCTCCATTAATAATACACTACAGCACCGGCTCCAGGCTCCAGGCTGACTACACACAGAGTGCTGTTTCTGAGTTTTACTGTTTGCAGTACCGCTGTTCTCTATCATTAAAAAGCCATTAATAAATCAAGAAAGTTCAGGCTCCAGACTGACTCTCACACACACACACACCTGAGCAGCATTCAAAATCCATTAAGTGAGTTATCACACAGGGAGTGGAGGCTCATTCAAGCCTTGTTCTGTGTTCATGACATGAGTTCATTTAGGTGAGTGCAAACACACTCAGACCTCTCTGAGCACCACACTGTAAACCAAAGAAAGATGGGAAAACCATCACAGAAGTCGTCACTGTCTTCATTGTTCCTTACTTTGCAGTTTCTGCAAAATATACACTATTGTTTGAAAGGTTTCTTTACAGAAATTATGACTTTTATTCAGCAAGTATGCATTAAATTGGTAAAAAGTGACAGTAAATATATTTATAATGTTACAAGAGAAGTATAATTTTTAAATAAATGCAGTTCTTTCGAACTTTCTAGTTATTAAGGAATCTTGAAAATATGTATTACGGTTTCCACAAAAATATTAAGCAGCACAACTGTTTTCAACATTAATAATAATAATAAATGTTTCTTGAGCAGCAAATCAGCATATTAGAATGCTTTCTGAAAGATCATGTGACACTGAAGACTGGACACTACTACTACTACTACTAGTAATAATAATAATAATAATAAATGTTATTATTTAAATGTTATAAATGTTTTTAAATATTATTTTTATTATATTAATTATTTTATTAAATTAAAAGATTACAAACATTACTGTTGTAATATTTCTTTGTAAAGTAAATTGTAATAGTAATAAAATATCAGTAAAATAAGTTTACTATTAGTATTACTAAATTAAAAAATATAACTATTGTAATATATCTTATTATAAATAGGGTTGGGCCGATAGACGATGCCATCGTCCATCGCCAATGGCTGATAGACATCACGATGTTGAGCCGGCCCCCCATTCCCCCGCATCCCAATACCGTGTTCGGAAAGAAAATGACGTGTAGGCGGAACCCCTAAAGGGAATAAATACAAGATGGGAGGAAAATATATATTTCAATATTTTTCCTCGCAGTTATATAATTGGGTAATTATACTACATATATATTTCGGCATCAGGGAGCCTCTATTATACCTGCCATTGAAACTGGCATCGTGCTTTTGAATGCACGATTGCTTTTAGTTTCACTTTCACTTTCGAGATTCGCGATCGCACGTACTCCGTTTATACTATGGAGCGGCAGTACTTCCCACACATTTTACAAGATTATATGTTTGTCAGTGGTACTGAGGATCTGCAAATCATTCGCCATCGTCCTCAGTCATCTCTCCTTACTCTGTTTATGTGGTAAGTTAAATTTGATGTACTGTAATGTAACAGACAACCGTTACACCGTGTCTACACCGGATGCGACAGTTGTCGAGTCGCGCCGCACCGTGCCACATCAGCTAAAGTCTGGCTACACTGGATGCGACAAACTCCAAAGCGACCATTGAAAATCATTTGAAATTTGTGTCAGCACGTCATAAATAGAACGCAGCAGGAGTTTACTGTTGGGGATTTGTTGAGTCGCACCACATCCAGTGTAGACAGTATCACTGATTATAATGAGATCTATAGACTGATCTATATATAATAAATCTCTATTATAGATCAGTGGTTCTATAGTATTTTGAAAGAGAAAGGAAAACTTGAAATCGCATCATATGACCCCTTTAACCACAAAACCACTACTACTACTACTACTAGTAATAATAATAATAATAATAAATGTTATTATTTAAATGTTATAAATGTTTTTAAATATTATTTTTATTATATTAATTATTTTATTAAATTAAAAGATTACAAACATTACTGTTGTAATATTTCTTTGTAAAGTAAATTGTAATAGTAATAAAATATCAGTAAAATAAGTTTACTATTAGTATTACTAAATTAAAAAATATAACTATTGTAATATATCTTATTATAAATAGGGTTGGGCCGATAGACGATGCCATCGTCCATCGCCAATGGCTGATAGACATCACGATGTTGAGCCGGCCCCCCATTCCCCCGCATCCCAATACCGTGTTCGGAAAGAAAATGACGTGTAGGCGGAACCCCTAAAGGGAATAAATACAAGATGGGAGGAAAATATATATTTCAATATTTTTCCTCGCAGTTATATAATTGGGTAATTATACTACATATATATTTCGGCATCAGGGAGCCGCTATTATACCTGCCATTGAAACTGGCATCGTGCTTTTGAATGCACGATTGCTTTTAGTTTCACTTTCACTTTCGAGATTCGCGATCGCATGTACTCCGTTTATACTATGGAGCGGCAGTACTTCCCACACATTTTACAAGATTATATGTTTGTCAGTGGTACTGAGGATCTGCAAATCATTCGCCATCGTCCTCAGTCATCTCTCCTTACTCTGTTTATGTGGTAAGTTAAATTTGATGTACTGTAATGTAACAGACAACCGTTACACCGTGTCTACACCGGATGCGACAGTTGTCGAGTCGCGCCGCACCGTGCCACATCAGCTAAAGTCTGGCTACACTGGATGCGACAAACTCCAAAGCGACCATTGAAAATCATTTGAAATTTGTGTCAGCACGTCATAAATAGAACGCAGCAGGAGTTTACTGTTGGGGATTTGTTGAGTCGCACCACATCCAGTGTAGACAGTATCACTGATTATAATGAGATCTATAGACTGATCTATATATAATAAATCTCTATTATAGATCAGTGGTTCTATAGTATTTTGTCGCGCAGCACCACTCGTGGCCGGTGTAGACACGGTGTTAGGAATCGTGTTTTCCCTTATAAGGATTCACGCTTCGGGCACACCCCCTAACTCTTCCCTCAAACCCCTCCTCCCGCACACCCCCGCCGATGTCATCGTCCATCGCGATGTTTCACTGTAGACATCGTCCCATGCCAATTTTGTAGACATCGCCCAACCCTAATTATAAGTATAAGAATTTATTAGTAGTAGTAGTAATAATATTTATTAATAATAATCATAGCAATCATTTCACTTTGTCGCACAACAGTAAAATTACAATAAAATTAATTGCTGTCTTAATTTCTTAATTTTCAAACAATCTTATTTTTGGTGGAAAACTGCACGGAGTCCTTAAAGCATCAGTTTAAGTATCAGTTTATAAGCACTTATCGCTACTAGTTTTTAAAGATTGCTGGCACAAATTGTGTTCCCAAATACACATTAAAGACTCAAACTCACAGAATGTGTGAAGCAGCATTTACTATGAACCGAGCCACTCTGAAACACTGAAAACACCAGATCACAAGTTTGCGTGTAAAAGAACACAGTGTCGTGCTTCACTCTAAAACATGCAACACATGCATTAATTTAATTAAATCACAGCCATATTGCAATTTGTGTTTCATTTCAAATAATTGTGCAGCCCTATTGGTTTATATACTCCACAAGCGGCAGACCCGCATCCAATCCGACACAAACATATATGCTGACACTCAGAGTCGACATGTATGAGCTGGCATGGCGGCAGTGAGTGTGATGGAGAGGCTGAGATGCTGTGGACTGCAAATAAACTCTGACAGAGACACAGCAGTCTCCGCTTCACTCGCTGGACAGCGGATGAGTTCACTGTGCGCCTGGGTGTCGGGAGACAGGTCTGGACCGTGTCTGAAGGTTATTATGGGATGGGAAATGATGGAAATGGCTGATGATGGAACCTTCACTCTCTCTTTATCGCTCAGGAGACAAGAGAAAGCATTGAGTGAATATGAGTGTACACACAAGCCAACACAAAACGGATAGGAACATCAATCTCTTTACCATCTTAGATTTAATAAATGATATAGATTTAATAAATTATCATTTTACTTACATTACAATATAAAATGTATTATAATTTATTTTAAAATTATTTAAACATAAATATTATATTTGATTAAATACTATATTATTATTGATTTCATTATCAATATTTCATATTTTTATTCTGATTTACTAAATATATTTATGTATTATATTTATTAAATTGTATTATTTAAAGGCACAATATGTAAGATTTTTTTATTAAAATAGCCAAAAATGATTTGTGTACTTACTTGTGTACTTACATTATCCTGAATGTTTAAATCCAGAAAAATAAGCAATTTTAACTAGTGGCACGGAGTGTGTCTATAGTGTCATTGTGTCGCCTGCCAATGACGTCATAACCCCTCGATTTCCGGTTTTGTTTTGTAGAAAACATGGAAACACCAAAGATGCTTTTAATATGTTATGCATTTTATTAAACAGGTGACGACCGGACAGAGTAGCATTATAACAGAACTTTCAAATGTATCTAGTATGATAAAACAGCGCTGCTTTACCCCACATACGCACGACCGGAAGGAGCAGAAGCGGTCGACTGTGGCATAATAAAAGCTCCGCTGCTTGCCAGCGGCCTCGTTACGCTGCGACGGCTTTCAACCACACCCTGCTTCATACTATGACACTAATAAATCTTTAATACATTAGCTCATCCATGAACATGATTTCTGCCCGAGTCGGATTGCATCGGCTGTGGGGATGAAGACCACAACTCCCATGATTCCACACTCTGTGATGCTGTCATCAAACTACACCTTTGTTTTTTAATACGCACCCTCTAGTGGCGAAAACTTACATATTGTGCCTTTAAATAATTTTAAATTAATTTACATTTTATCACTGAATCATTTATTAAATAATATGATTAAATATATCATTTAATAAACATCACAACCGCACTTTAAGCAAACACAAGAAGTTTGTTAAGTTTGAAATCGTTAAACAGAAGATACACTAAAATAAATAGGACAAATGTGTGAACTTAAAGCAGCACTATGTAACTTTTGGCGCTCTAGCAGTTAATAAACAGAAATGCACACATCCCGTGGAAGAACATTCCAACCAGAGCTACTTCTCTAAGTTATGTCTATGGCGATTCACACAGGTATGTGTTACTCCGCAGCGGTGACGACCCGACCAGGCTACAATAGTCCAAATATAAGTACTTATTATAAGTGTAGTAGTGATTCGGAATAAGACAAAAACGCGGTTTGGAAGATGAATTCATGATGTACTCGCTCATTATATACATTTTGCAAATTTTGAACACAGAAAAAGTTACATAGTGCTGCTTTAAGGAGAACTGACTTCCTATATATCCAGTAAAAACTAGAAGACATTGAGCAAAGTCTTATGTTAGTTATGTCTGAATGCAGTGACTTTTAGACAGTGTCCAAGTACTTTTTGATGCTTCTGTACATGTGTCCTTTGGTACACCAAATTTGGTTTATACTGCAAAGGGCCAACAGCAAAATAACATTTATTACAGCAAATACAAAATTACTTTACTTCACTATGCAATTAAACCCATTTCCAGAAGGCAAAGTCATTGATTATTAAAATAACGAAAAATAAAGTCTGGCTAGAAAACACAAAGTCAAACAGGTGTGAGAAAGAAAGTCTGTTGTATAGATTAAACACTGAGTGATTTCAAAGCTGGACCTCCAACTGTGTGTAAAACCAGGCTTATAGCACACTACCAAACAAGAAACACACACAGCAACACCTGGCTGACCATTTGCCACACCATCACTACCACCAAACACGACGTACCATATAGCACATATACTGTACATACTAACAAAGAAATACAGATTTAATAAGTTGTAATTAAATGACATTGCATCAGATAAATATCATTAAATTATAATTATTTATGTTTAACTAATAATATTTATAATTGATCAACAAATTACTTTTTTTTTTATCTAGTTTAGTCAAATATATTATTGTAAATCATTTGTATATTCTACTTTATGATTTAATTTCATTATATTATAATACAAATATAAAAAAAACAAATTTAAACAAATTGTATTGAATATTTATATTACATTATATTTTAGACTATATTATACATTTTTATATTACATTTTATTATTCATAATATAGTTTTATTTACATCTATCACTAAATAAATATCTCTCAATCCCACTTCAAGCAAAAACATTTCATGAAAAGTAGTTTGTTAGGTTTGAAACTTTGAGACATTGAGCAAAAATGAAGAAAAGTGAAGTTAGTGAAGAGAAAAATGGCCTATAAAATCTCTTTAATCATACTCGTTTCTCCTAGATGGGGCTGTAACCATCATAGTGACTGATTTGTAAACTTTTACTTTTGTTCTTCTCCCCAATCTAGCATATTTGCTTGCCTCCAGATACCAATGAGACTAAATGGAGAGCAAATGGAGACTTTCATTTAAGTAAATGACACCAGTAATTTCATCTGTTTTCAATAAAGTCCCAAAAGAGATCTTAATAATGTGCTCAATCATACCAAGACACAACAGTCTGCCATCAAGTCAACAGAGATCTCAATATGAACTCATTTTTCTCATCAAATGCACAATGATCTGCTTCTAACGTTTATTTTATAGCTCTATACTGACTGTATGTCAACCACTGATAAAGTGAAACATAACTGAGAACACAATTAAAGTATCCTGAGCTATACAACAGAATGTGAATGTGTGCGGCAATCCGTAGAGACCAGCTGTATTACAGATCCTGCATTAGACACACACAGAACTACAGTCAGTAAATGTTCTGAAGGTTGACACTCACCCAAGTTCTCCTCCACGAGTCCCAGAAGCCCAATGACCAGCACACAGACCCAACGCAAGCAAGTCCTCAAGAGATCCATCTTCTGTGTGCGCAACTCCAGCGAGCGAGTGAATCCCTCAGCTGTCTGCTCAGCACACACTCTTGAGTTGTGTGTGTATGTGTGTCCTCTACAGAATGTGAGAAACTGCACACCCCACAGCAGCCTCAATCACAGCTTCACACCGACTGCCCAGTGAGAGAGAGACAGAGAGACAGAGACAGAGAGAGAGAGGGGAGGGGATTATTCACAGTCTTACACACAGTAGCCTCAGTGTAGTTGGGCCAAACCCCACCCCCACTTTGAGACCACGCCCCCATATTTTCACCTCACCCCCCTGTTGCCTTCTTTTTACCAAACACACCGGCTGAATGCAATACAAGCATACTGTTTCCAGCTTACTGTGCACTGCTGCATACATATCATCACAGAAATTAATTATTAAAAATAAATAATTATATTAGGAAATACACTATATAATTTATTTATTCTACAATATTTTATTAATAAGTATAATAACAAATTACTATAAAAAAAAAAATATATATATATATATATATATATATTTTTTTTTTTATAGTAATTTGTTATTATACTTATTAATAAAATATTGTAGAATAAATAAATTATATAGTGTATTTCCTAATATAATTATTTATTTTTAATAATTAATTTCTGTGATGATATGTATGCAGCAGTGCACAGTAAGCTGGAAACAGTATGCTTGTATTGCATTCAGCCGGTGTGTTTGGTAAAAAGAAGGCAACAGGGGGGTGAGGTGAAAATATGGGGGCGTGGTCTCAAAGTGGGGGTGGGGTTTGGCCCAACTACACTGAGGCTACTGTGTGTAAGACTGTGAATAATCCCCTCCCCTCTCTCTCTCTGTCTCTGTCTCTCTGTCTCTCTCTCACTGGGCAGTCGGTGTGAAGCTGTGATTGAGGCTGCTGTGGGGTGTGCAGTTTCTCACATTCTGTAGAGGACACACATACACACACAACTCAAGAGTGTGTGCTGAGCAGACAGCTGAGGGATTCACTCGCTCGCTGGAGTTGCGCACACAGAAGATGGATCTCTTGAGGACTTGCTTGCGTTGGGTCTGTGTGCTGGTCATTGGGCTTCTGGGACTCGTGGAGGAGAACTTGGGTGAGTGTCAACCTTCAGAACATTTACCGACTGCAGTTCTGTGTGTGTCTAATGCAGGATCTGTAATGCAGCTGGTCTCTGCTCTACGGATCGCCGCACACATTCACATTCACTCAGATGTTGCTGTTGTATAGCTCAGGATATTTTAATTGACTTCTCAGTTAAGTTTCATCTAAGTGTCATGGTGTTTCTTCTAAAATGTCTTTATCAATAGTTGACAAAGTTAGTATGTCAACTATAAAATGAATGTTGAAAGCAGATAATTTGGGTGCATTTGATGAGAAATGCTTGAGTTCATATTGAGATCTCTGAAAGTTGAGGGCAGACTGTGGTGTCTTGGTATGATTGAGCACATTATTAAGATCTCTTTTGGGACTTTATTGAAAACAGATGAAATTACTGGTGTCATTTACTTAAATGAAAGTCTCCATTTGCTCTCCATTTAGTCTCATTGGTATCTGGAGGCAAGCAAATATGCTAGATTGGGGAGAACAAATGTAAAAGTTTATGAATCAGTCATTGACATCTATGATAGTTACAGCCCCGTCTAGGAGAAACGAGTTTTTATCCTCACTAACTTCACTTTTCTTCATTTTTGCTCAACGTCTCAAAGTTTCAAACCTAACAAACTACTTTTCATGAAATGTTTTTGCTTAAAGCGGGATTGAGATATATTTATTTAGTGATAAAGGTAAATTAAGTATTATATTATGAATAATTAAATTTAATATATTAATAATGTAGTCTGAAATAATGTAAATATTCAATAAAATATAATATTTGTCTAAATAATATTTGTTTATTTTCTATTTTTTATATTAGTATTCATAATGTAATTAAATTAAAACATTAAAGAAGAATATATATATATTATTTACAGTAATATATTTTATTAATGTCTTAAAAATGAGTTAAAACAAGAGATGTAAAAAATCCTGATATAGATGACAGGTCAAGTTAAGTACATTGCATTGTGGGATAAAATATTCCAGTCTAATTTATACTGCACATTCCTGCAAATTTCATCCAGGTTTTCCAAGTATACAGATATATATATATTATTATTATTTTTTTTTTTTTTTACTTTTGGCTTAATTTGGCTTAAAATGTCTTAAAAATGAGTTAAAACAAGAGATGTAAAAAATCCTGTTATAGATGACAGGTCAAGTTAAGTACATTGCATTGTGGGATAAAATATTCCAGTCTAATTTATACTGCACATTCCTGCAAATTTCATCCAGGTTTTCCAAGTATACAGATAGTTTACATACCAGGGTTTTTATATTTAACACAATTAAATTTACTGAAATAAAATAAATGTAAAAAAAAAAAAGATTAAAAAACAAACATAATAAAAATATCATCTAGTTGCCAATGTAACATTTATCACGTATTAAAATAACACATGAAAAACAAATAAAAGCTAATAAACAAATAAAAAGAAATAAAACCTAATTCAAAATATTAATATCTGTCTAAGTATGAAAATACTATTGGCAAAATCTGGCACAGTTTACATAGATTTTTATGTATTTGTATTGTCACTGATTAAATAAATAAATAAATAGATGATATTAAAATAACACTACTGCATACTGTGCATACTACAAAAATAGTATGAGTATAAGATAGTTTGATCTTTCAAACAGCCACTCTTTCATGCATGTTTGATTGACAGTGCAATGAAAAAAAAGCATAATTCATTACATTTAAAACCAAAAGAAAATAAAAAGAAAATCACATTTGTTGATATTTTTAGCAAAAAACACATGGTAACATAATTCATACTACAACAACATTGTTGTACAGTATCATAGTTACCACAGTTATTGCCACTACTATAAAAATGCAGAAGGGGCTGTGCAGATCAGAACATCCCAAACACTTCAAGAAAAGAAAGAGAGCTAACTAAAACGAATAAACAAGCAAACAAGAGAAAGAGAGGTCAACTGAGGCTTCTGGATAACCAATCAACCAGTAAATCTGTGAAACACACACACACACCTCTCCCAAACATAACGAGCAGTGGTGGAGGTCACCTTTAAGCTTTGACCTTTGACTCTTCTTCCAATTTGTACTAGGTTGACCTTTAACCCATATCAAACTCAGTCCAAATGAAGCTGGAGCAAAACAAAACCTTTTAAAGTAAAGACAAAAACACACATGCTTTGTTCCCACCTACACAGGCCACATACTCACTGCTGTTAAATACGGTTGTCACTCCTTCTCTAAACACTTGACCCTATTCTGTACACAGAGGTCTCATATTTACTTAAGCGACAACCAAACTTAATCCTAAAACATTTAGATTGTGAAAACACTGTAAGAAATTTTTTTCGCACTTGGACTTGTCTTAGAATTGTCTTGTTTTCCAGTACAAATATCGAAACATCCTTAAATCAAGATACAGTACATGAATTCTTAAAACTTATGTCTTTAAAGCTTCTCAAAATTAAATTTACACTTAAAACAAGAACAAATATCTACAGATGGGGACAGAAAAGACAGAAAATAGACATCAACATAATTCAAATGGAAAACAAGATTTGTTTTTTTTTCTTAAGCCATTTTTGGCAGATATTGTTCTTAAGCAAAACAAACGTTCAATTATTTTTGATAAAATTCTTATAAACTGAGAAAAGTTAGTTATTAAGTCTGTGTATCTGCATGATTTTAGATATTTCTACTCACTGTAAAAATGATTGCTGCGATTAGTTAATATCATGACTTAAAATTCAACATTAGAATAAGTAATAACTAAGTCTGTTGCTCACTGGCTCTGAATACACACACAGACAAACCATGGGTCACAGGAGGAGTGGGATGTTGATCAGTAGGTTACTGGCTTGGGATGAGCGTCATCACGCGTCTCAACCAATGAGAGCATATGGGGAGGGCCTAAGACTGCACCAGCGCTCATATGTAATGCTCACAACTTCATAAGTTGGAAA
>NW_015505365.1:595960-602431 GCF_001515645.1 Sinocyclocheilus grahami
CAATGTGACAACAATGTTGCACACTACTGTCTGAGGGCGAGTAAATAATGACAGAATTCCCATTTTTGCATGAAAATAATCTAAGTTTATCATCCAAATTTATAACAAGAGTGTTTAATTGCATTAATTGGTTATTGTTTTGCATTTTATTATTGCCTAGGATCAATGGAAATGGTCAGTGGCACATAGACAGCGAGGTGGGGGGAGTGTGTGAGTGTGTCGGAGGGCCGTTAGGGGAATGTGTTAGAGTTCAACATGGGTGAATGGAACATAATCAGCACATGCAGGCTGCTCCACATTTATTCTGCTTAAACAAAGACAAACACACACACACATTCACACACTAACGAGGGCAATCGCGGCTCCGCTGCCACCTGGCTCATCCCTCCAATTAAGAATTCCCTAACGAGGTGCCAATTAGAGGAAAAGAATGAAGAAGACAAAAGCAAAGGGTCACAGAGGGCAGAAAACATGAAACAGAGAGAGAAAGAGACAGACAACAAGGCGAGAGGAAGTGATGGCAATTACACATGACAAGACAGAAACATGTTTGTTTAGACTCTATTTGATCTATTTTTGCTTTTTCCTCGTTATCGTCAGGAGTTTAAAGGGCAAATGTTTGACATTTGTAAAGTGCTAAAAGGAAATAGAAATATTTCTGGATGGGTGGTATATAGCGGTTAAAGATCAAGATGGTCACTGAAAGGTTGTAGGTTCGAACCCTGAAAAGCTTTGTGCACGATGAGCTGGTATGATATTAAAATTTTCTTTAAATAACTTCAATAACCCATTCATTTCTTGATATGGCTGAAAATTATGGAAGCTTTTGATAAATAAAAATGCTAATTGTGACCTTTGCAATTGCAAGTTATAAACTCGTAACTGCGAGTTTACAACTCCCAAATTTTTGTTTTTTGCAAAGTTTATATCTTGCACTTTTTACCTTTTTTTTTAGAATTCTGATTTTACATCTTGCAATTTTGACTTTTTTCTCAGATTTCTGACTTTACGTGTCACAATTAGTTTTTTCCCCAGACAGTATAAAGTACAGTATCTAACAATTCTGACTTTTTTCCTCACAATAGCGAGTTTATATCTTACAATCAGACTTTTCTTCTCAGAATTACGACTTTATATCTTGCAATTCTGAATTTATCTAAAAAGTCATAATTGTGAGATAAACAAATAATTAAAAAATCTAAATTTCCTTTATTCATTTTTTATTCCATGGCAAAAATAAGCTTCTGTAGAAGAGTGATAAATGGTCAATAAATTTCATAAATAGCTGATAAATTTAATAGCTCATAAATGGCTGAAACATTTATTTAAAAATGTAACTACTGTATTACAATTTTATTAAAAACTGAGATTTGCATTGAACTTTTTAATTAAATTACTAGTGGCAAAGGTGATCTAAATGTAAAAACAGGGGAAATAAGCATGTTTATTTACATTGCGGACTTATGCGTGCATTACCGCCACCTATCTCTCAAATGGACCACTGACACTCCTAATTGAGATTGTAGATAGAGTGTCAATGGTCCATTTCAGAGATAGGTGGCGGTAATGCACTTATAAGTCAGCGATCTGCCGTAAAGCAAGAAGAAGAAGAAGACGCGGCACGCGCCGGCTGAAGAACAAGATGCGAACACGCTCAGGACAGTTCGGACATTGCAGTAAATCAGAGGTAAAAAACAATATAAATACTGTTCAGTTTCTTGCACAGACCAATCGTTTTGTGTCTTTACACATCAATGTATCGTCACGAGCCACAGGGTTTAATTTGGTTTTGTTTGTGTATGTTTTTTTGACTCTCAAAGCCATGATTCTCATTCACTGACATTATATGACTGACAGACTGCAACGGTTTGGGTTAAAAATCTCAGTTTGTATTCTACTGAAGAAACAAAGTCATCTACATCTTGGATGCCCTGGGGGTAAGCAGATAAACATTACATTTTCATTTCTGGGTGAACTATCACTTTAATACTGGTAAGTAAATAAATATATATCTGCTTTATAAACAATGGGGAATTCCCTAAGAATTAATTGTAGCCACTGATAGTGTCATTTACGTACCAATTTCACAAAAGAAATTAAGCAAATCACATAATGACATAAACATACCCACAAAATGTTTCAGTCTGGACATAAAACCTCAACTGTTTTTACACCTGCACGTCTCAAAAAAAAAAAAACACGCAAATGGATCCTGATAACAACCCCCACACAGGCATTCCACTGGAGGTCAGGACCTCTGAACATGACCTTCGACCTCTGTCTTAGGATCAGTCAGTCAGAGCACTGTGAAACAGTCGACTGCCTCTGAAAACATACAATATCCCACCCGGAAGAAAAGAAAGACATATGAATGGAGCAAAGAGACTGAGAGGAGAAAGGATGAGGAACTAAAGCATACATGTGTGTGGATATCTGTTAGCTTAGTCTGAACTTTAACCGCCTACTTAGACAGGAAGAGATTATTTGAGTGATATGTAAATGTGCCAAATTTGTTTTGTCTTTACATGTCATTTAAAGGTGGGTTTATCTGAAATAGATTGCACCATATACAGGTGTGGAAAAAAGGAATTGTTATCGTATTATATCATATTTACTTGCTGCTAAATGCTTTAAACAAAACTGTGAGTCTCATTCAAAGATTTGAAGATTTGAAGGTGAAAATGTAAAAATGTGTGCACACTTTCTGAAGGTCTGCTTAGCCCCTGCTAGTTAGATGCAGTACCTACCATAATAATACCAAAAAAAAACATCTCTCATTCAAGAGTAGCTATATATTCTTACAAAATATAAATATGTTGCAAGCAGCAAACACATCGCGAACAAAGTTTAGGGACATTGGCTGGAGTTGCAACAGCATAATTGCACACTGCTTGTACTATTTCTGCCATATATAGATTAGAAAAAAGTAATAGTAAGAGTAGTATGCTAGTATCACATGAATTTTACAACAAACAAAGATACAATACTGCACTTTTGTGTATAGGCAAGGAATTTGCATTCCATGAAGAGCTGCAAATAATGTAACTTATTCAAACAGTACAATATAAAACTACTGTATTAAAGTCATTGATTATTTGCATACATAGAGTACAAATATACTCTCTCTATATATATACAAACACACACACATACGTATACAGTATATATCTGCATACACTACAGTTCAAAAAGTTTGGGGTTTAATGTTTTCTAAAGTCTCTTGCTCACCAAGGCTGAATTTATTTGATCAAAAATACAGTAAAAACAGAAATCAAATAACTGTTTACTATGTTAATTTATTTTAAAGTGTAATTTATTCATGTGACGCAAACTGAATTTTCAGCATCATTACTCCAGTCTTCAGTGTCACATGATCCTTCAGAAATCATTCTAATATGCTGATTTGCTCAAGAAACTAATTATAATGATCAATGTTGAAATATTCAGCTTCATATTTTTGTGGAAACCTTATAATAAATTGTTTTCAGCATTCTTTGATGAATAGAAAGTTCAGAAGAACAGCATTTATATGAAATATAAATCTTTTGTAAAATTATAAATGTCACTTTTGATCAATTTAATGCATCCTTGCTGAATAAAAGTATTAATTTTTTCAAAAATATATATTTACAAACATATACACAGTGCAATGACATTTAGTTGATTGTCATTTGCAATGCTTCATGGGAGTGGGCAGCTGCAAATGAACTATTGTAGTTGAAACTGAACTGGCCTTTGGTTTCTAAGTATTTTCATCCCTTAACAATCTCAGGTGCTCACAACAAATCTGCCATGAGATGTTTATACACTCTCATCCCAAATCACTTCCTCAATGAGGGAAATATATGAGATTTTACGTCCAGAACCCGACTGTTGTGCTCCGTTTCCAACAACACACAACCCCGGTGAGTGTGTGAGCAGGTGGTGGAGTGGATCTAGAGGTCAGCAGTCGTGCTTCAGCTCCCAAATATAGAGCGTCCGTGTCACCGACTACGAGACGCAGATCTCATATCACACCGAGACCTCACCACACTCGACCCTCTCTCTCCCGTTCACACTACCATCTTTATCTGGCCTCCACAGCCTGGCATTCAGAGCGGTATCATGTGTGTAAGGTTGCCTGTCTGTTGTCTGTACACTCACCTGAAACATGAAACCAGCTCGCAGCCCCCCGAGCATGACCTCTGACCTCTCTTCCTCTCTACAGATATGAGACTCCGGCCCGCTCGCTCTGCTAATACGAAGCATGTTTGTGCACATATAGGTATACTTTTTTGTGTGGGGATCTACTTTTCAAATGAGAAACTCGCCGTGATCTACCAAGTGAAAAATACATAAATAAAAAAAAATACATATAAAATAAATAAATAAAAAGCTTGTTGGGATGTATCTTTATATTGCAATAATTTACATTTTAATTAAAATAATAATAATAATAATAATAATGTTCAATTCTTAGTACCCCCGTAGAACTGTGCCAGCATTTACCTAAAGCAGTGGTTCTCAACCTTTTTACTCCAAGAGCCCCTCCTCTCCAAATCAATACTGCAACCCCAAACTTTTCTATTCACTAAAACCTTTGTATTTGTTATTAATTTTCAATTACATGTATTTTTTTTAACAAATCAAATTCAAGATAGATTTAAACATTCCATGTTCTTTTTTGCAAACATACTTTGCAAAAATGTCACTGCAGATATTCTACACAACTTAAAATTATGTAAAGCTCAATTATACAGTAATATTAACATATAAGCACAAGTCAACCTGCCATACCAAACAATACCACAGGGAGATGCCAAAGGACTACATTTAAACTACTACACAGGTCCATTCAGAATCACTAAACGCACCAAAATACAAATGAAAAATGAAACCATTCTGAACTCAGCAATCTGAAGGCGGCTCGATGCCACAGTGAATAGTTTCTCTGTCAGAACAAGCTGTTTGGAGCGTCTGATGCCCATATGTACATAAACACCACCGATCCTCACAAACTTCTCCAAAACATGCGAGAATCCGTTATAAAACACAATATTTAACATTTTAGTCATAACATTAGTGAATATTATATTTTAGTTTTAAGTTATCTCGCACCCCCCTGGTTGAGAACTACTTGACCTAAAGCGCGATCTCGACCTATTGGGCACCCCTGGGTTATGGTGTAGCTAAAGCTTTCACGTCGATCGCATTACGGAGGTATAAACATTACCGGTAACAGCAGGGTCTCGACCAGCAGTGGACGTACATGTAAGGTAAATCTTTTGAGTGTGTGTGACTGTGTTTACCTGCACACGATTCGCTGTCCCGCATGCATTAGCTTCCACGAACCATCGAATCTTGAGTGATGGAAATCTGTAGAAACACATAAAATAACGCTGTTTTACATTTACAAAGGCAAGCAACACTATTTGAACAAATATTAAACTTTAGCATGTAACGTCATGTACCGTTTGATCTACAGACAATAAAATAGGAAAATCTGTCACACTAGAAAACTAGAAAATATTTGGCTCGGAATATAAAAGTTTATATTCGGTCCTATAAGTATACGGAAATTTAAGTCACATTTAAAAATATTTTCATGTTATTGCATATGATTACACAAAATATAATTTGAATGACACCTGCTTTTATACAAAATATCATAATATATTTTTACAAAATAAATGCTTTTGGACTAGCAACCACCCCAGCACTGTGACACCAAATTTTATATAGCTAGATTTCCTGTAATCTAGTTAGATTTAGCGTTATCAGTTACTATGTAAAAGGTACAAAAATATCATTATATAATGATAAATGTTATTACTTTTGAAGTAAAATCTACAAAAAGAATCATTATATTATCTAGAAATAATCTAGTTATCTAATTTTCCTATTCAAAAAAAATCTACAAAAAAACTTTTTTTTTAATTTTATAAAAAATCATAAATATGTGAGATCTCTCATAAAGGATTTGGATTTTTTAATTATTTAACAATCAGCATTTATTCATTCCTATAATTGTTTTATGTTAAAGAAATACAAAAAATACAACAAAAAAAATGTTACATTGTAAAAACCTTTTTGGCTTCTACTCTCCCTTCATCATGAAGTTCAATATCTTCAAACATCCAGATGGTTTCCTGCTAAAATCAACCAAGGTTGGAGATTTGAATATCATGGTTCAGAAAAAGAGTCAAATCTGCTACCAAACTAAGGCTACCACACAATCGGCTGAGAAAACCGTTAAAGGGTTATTGGCTGATTATTAGCTGCCTGATGCTGTTGATTTCTGATGTCACTGCATGTTTCCACCAATCAAATACAGAAAACATCTAATGCGAAACACAAGACATCAGACACAACCATATCAGCACCAGTCACAAGTCAGTCAATGTAATCAAATCTGTGAAAGACATCCCTTTCATACTGAGAACGAGAGTGAGTGAGTGAGACAGAGGGGGGGGGGGGGGGGGGGGGGTAGAG
>NW_015505365.1:602810-605133 GCF_001515645.1 Sinocyclocheilus grahami
CTTTTTCAGCATTGCAATTCTTTTTTTACACAGTACAGTAATTCAATCTTTCACAGACATGTTTAAACGCAATAAGCAACACATTATTCAATGCTTTTTACTTTTGCATTTACTTCTAGATTTATATATTAAGTTGCTCAAGCAAGTGGCAAACTACTTTCTTACGTTATCACAAACTTACCATTGACAGAAATAGTCAGCTCTACTGCCTTTTCTTTTGCATTTAAATCTTTATTACAAGGTATACCTCCACGAGTGCCATCTATTTTTGCCTTGTTTATCTAAACGTGCTCTTTCCCTTTAAACCTAGCCAAAAAGCCATATGTGTTGACTGTGAAACAAAGTAGACTTTAATAATATGCATTTATGGTGTAATTACTACATTTTCGTGTCAATCCATGTTCATATTTACTGCAAACAATGCGCTGTTACTTTAATTCAGCGCTTGCTGCGCAGCAGTAGACTCGGTGCGGAAACAATCTCTGCACTGCTGCCGACGCAACGCTTCTGGAATGCACTGCCGGACCACAGCCGTGTGAAGTGAACGCTTTAATCCGTTAACATGAGCGCGGAAAAAATATGCACCACATATGCACTGCAAACGGAGTAATGTGAACCTGGCATTATGTGTTTGCGCTGCGAATATGTGAGCAGCATGTATGTATGTGATTGTGTTTTTGAGAAAACAACGTTTATGCGTGCTAGTGAAAAACTAAAAATTTAAAGTCACTGAAATAAGGCCATAAAACACATACAGAATATTTGTTCACAGGACTATTGAGAACAGATCTTGAAGTCTAGAGTTTTTGCATCAGAATGATGTGAAAATCATCTTGTTTACTCACTCACAGAAAACAATATATTGATTTAAATTTTCTAAGACACTTTTTGTGTAGAAAAGGAATATGCGAGGGGGCGTGAATGGTCATGTATAATGAGTGATTCACACCTGAGAAGACAAAGGCCTGCATAATGAGCTGCATAATGAGCTGCATAATGAGCTGCATAATGAGCTGCATAATGAGCTGCATAATGAGCTGCATAATGAGCTGTCAGGTGTGTGACTGAGAGGGAATTGCTACAAGAAATAATGAGGAAAAAGAAATGTATCTATTTTTTTGTTTGTAGTTTATTTACAATATATATAACTATCACATCATTTTGGGAGTGTGTGCATCACATGGTCTTAGCTGTGGTCCAGGCTCTTGTGCAGGCAGGAATCTCAGAACCTGTGGAACATGTCAACGTCAGTCTCTGGTTTCCATGACCAAGTGGGCTGCTTATTTGCTTTGGCTCTCTTTGCAACAGGTTCTTTTGCACTGCTATTCTCACATCTGAAATAAAAAAGCAAGCATGCTATTTACACAAACTACATTATTAACATTATTATGATGTTCACTGATACTAGTACTAATTTATCTAAACAAAGAACACAATTACCACATAGCAAACATATTTTACCACAAAGTAACTAAATCAAATGAAAGTAACATCTGTAAAATAGTGAATGCACACTTACTCTAAAATTCTGAATGGAGTTGAAAACTGAACGAGTGCCCCCTTCCTATGAGAGATGCAGGTGAAGGCAAGAGTGGTGTACTCCCCACAGTACCTTAGTATAGTATGCATACTTCATGAGAAAACAATGCCAATTCTAACATTTTAACACTATCAACCACAAATAATATTACCACATATTCTGGGAATAATACAATTACTATACTGTGCACTTACTCAGTAGGATTTTCCAGCAAACTCAAAACTGAACGACGTGCGTGTGCCTTTCTTGTGCAAGATGCCGGTGATGCAGCCACAGTCCTAAACCAAAATGAAAACAGTTTCAAACATTTCAGCGTCATTACTCCATAAGACACAGGTATAACACATTCAAAATATTTACACCAGAGCAGATATTCATGAACAGAAGCTTAGTTACATTCACAAACACAAGCATGCTTTGTATGTAGGCCTATACAATCCAAAAACTATAATTATAAACATGTATGGCTATATTCATGAACAGAGAATATCCTATCACAGTAAAGTTTTGACTAATCATTCTTACTGACATTAGGCTAGTGACATTATAACTCATATTACTTTTATATCGTATTTCTGTCTGTTATAGAACATAAAAAAAACATCCTGGCATCGTGACATTTAGATGCGGTGAATGAAACTTCATAATGTTTCACTTGATTATACATTTAGTCAGGAATTATAGTTTGGAGAAAGTCTAACTAGTAAAATGTGTACAAGTTATGTGAAAACTAATACAAGTAGGTTAATAAAAAAGACTTACTCATGTTTTTTTCCTGAGGTA
>NW_015505365.1:612975-626816 GCF_001515645.1 Sinocyclocheilus grahami
ATCACAAACTTACCATTGACAGAAATAGTCAGCTCTACTGCCTTTTCTTTTGCATTTAAATCTTTATTACAAGGTATACCTCCACGAGTGCCATCTATTTTTGCCTTGTTTATCTAAACGTGCTCTTTCCCTTTAAACCTAGCCAAAAAGCCATATGTGTTGACTGTGAAACAAAGTAGACTTTAATAATATGCATTTATCGTGTAATTACTACATTTTCGTGTCAATCCATGTTCATATTTACTGCAAACAATGCGCTGTTACTTTAATTCAGCGCTTGCTGCGCAGCAGTAGACTCGGTGCGGAAACAATCTCTGCACTGCTGCCGACGCAACGCTTCTGGAATGCACTGCCGGACCACAGCCGTGTGAAGTGAACGCTTTAATCCGTTAACATGAGCGCGGAAAAAATATGCACCACATATGCACTGCAAACGGAGTAATGTGAACCTGGCATTATGTGTTTGCGCTGCGAGTGTGCATGAGCGCACGGTCTCCAGGAGAGAGCGCGAGCGCTGAATGGTTTAAACGCTGGCAAGAATTAAAAAGTAATGCAATTTATAAACTTTAGTGACGATGTGACACTGCCTTGATGGTGCAAGTGACAATTCCTGTGTCAACTGTGCCACGTGCTGCTCGCTTATAGACAGATGCGATGTGGTGATTTGAAGCCATTTGCGTATTTTGAGAGCGAAAGAGAGAGCGCATGTGCGGTGATTCACTCACGCTGTTTGTGAAATTACGTCTCACACAAGGTTTTCAAATTACTTTATAAGTTATTTAATGAAGAAATATGGAGGTGAGTACCTCACCTTCAGCATTATAATTATTTGACCCGCACCGCTGCATGTCGTGCCAAACCTCTCACGGCAGCGTCCTCAGCTTAAGATTGTTTATTTGAGATCTGCCTTTTTAGAGACCACCGATCAAACATCCCAACGTGATTATCGGCCGACAGTGATTGGTAGCCGATCAATATATATATATATATTTAAATGACACCTGATTTGATACAAAGCATCAAAATATATTTTTAAAAAGATGAATGACATTTGCTTTGATTTTTGAAATAATTTTATAAAAATGTTTTTTAATTAAATGACACCTGATCTGATACACTATATCATTAATATATATATTTTTTTAAATGACACCTGCTTTGAAACAAAATACATATATACAGTATCTCACAGATGTGAATACACCCCTCACATTTTTGTAAATATTTTATTATATCTTTTCATGTGACAACACTGAAGAAATGACACTTTGCTACAATGTAAAGTAGTGAGTGTACAGCTTGTATAACAGTGTAAATTTGCTGTCCCCTCAAAATAACTCAACACACAGCCATTAATGTCTTAAACGCTGGCCACAAAAGTGAGTACACCCCTAAGTGAAAATGTCCAAATTGGGCCCAAAGTGTCAATATTCTTTGCCATGAGGTGCCACGTTGAACTTCCAGTGACCAGTATGATAGAGTGAGAGCGAACACCAGATTTAACACACCTGCTCCCTATTCACACCTGAGACCTTGTAACACTAATGAGTCACATGACACCGGGGAGAGAAAATGGCTAATTGGGCCCAATTTGGACATTTTCACTTAGGGGTGTACTCACTTTTGTGGCCAGCGGTTTAGACATTAATGGCTGTGTTTTGAGGGGACAGCAAATTTACACTGTTATACAAGCTGTACACTCACTACTTTACATTGTTGCAAAGTGTCATTTCTTCAGTGTTGTCACATGAAAAGATATAATAAAATATTTACAAAAATGTGAGGGTTGTACTCACTTCTGTGAGATACTGTACATACATACAATACAAAAAAATGCCCTTTTCCTTGATGCAAGATCATAATAACCTTTTTAAAAAACACATTACACCTTTTTAATACTAAATATCATAATATCTGTTTTAATAAATTACACTTTGATGAAAAATAGCATAATATATATATTTTTAAACAGGACACTTGGGTTGATATTTTATATATAATGCAATGACATTCAGACAGTTTTAAGTGTGACCTAATCGACCAAATATTTATATTACACTGATTATATTATCATACTATATAAATGACTCTGTTATAGGTGAGTGGTGTCTTTAATATGGTGCAAATGAACAATGGAAATGCAATGAAGCATGAAAAGGACACTTGTGGCATCCATTTTTGTGTTTGTTTGTATTGATAAAGAATTTGACAAAAGAAAAGACGATAAAAATCTCCCAATTCATGTAATTTTCTGATGCTTTTTAGTGGCGAGCATTTCAAACAGGTGCGCATCCTCTATTTCGCAATTACCCATAATTCTACTCATGACTCTGCCAGCTGTTTCTGTGCAAACCTGCAGCTCTGAATAGTTCAGCAAATCAGCCATGTATGAAAACTTTGAAACAAACACTGCTTCGACGTCTGTGGGAATTTTTTGGCTTATTTTATCGTCCGCCAAGTTTAATCGCAAAAAATACGCAGCACAGAACAAGGCGTGTCTGTTAACACTCTAGAGGAAAGGGGGAAAACACACACACACACTTCAGCCGTGCTGAACCACAGGGGAAAGACTTCACAGTGCACTGGCTTTTACGGCCGTCCCGTTTGGCAGTTGGGTAAAATATTCCAGAGCTAAAATTAGCAGCACGGCACAAAGACCCTCATTGAGAAGGACATCTGGCATGGAAAGCGAAATCACAGCGAACCTGTCCAAACCGTAAGACAGCTCAACAGCTCCCGACGGTTCACCACAAGACCACATCTCCAGATAAACCGTCCTGAGAGCGAGGTGAATCTGATAGTGCCTCAATCAGACACACTTCAGACTCTAATCCGTCCGATGACGCGCTGTAATCCTTTAGCGACGGAACAACGGTCACCTTGGAAACTCCAAGGATTCCCTCAGAAGTCCCGAAGTGTGTGTATGTGTGTCTCGCAGACGTATATATTTCAGCGCGAGTCACTGAAGGATTATACTCGTATCTCTTCTTTCACAGAGCTTTAACACACAGAGAACAACATTCGCTCTGATGACAGCTGCTATTGTTCGGGTAGATACTTCAGAACAATAGAAGCCATCAGCAAAGCTTCACAACACCACTAATATATCAGCCTATTACAAGCTACAAACTAGTACATCGATATGGGTTCATCTATCTGAAGAGCACGGTGGCAAAAATGCTAAGTCAGCCAATCAGAACAGCATAATTAGAGGCTTGTACGCTCTCTGACATACAGTATATATTCTGTTTTTACGACTTAAAACACGGTCATATGTAGACTAGACTTTGTGTAAACACTAATTAAATGAGAACCTATTTTGTATATATATATATATATATATAAATTCTGGCAACTAGTAGTAGCACTAAAATAAAAAAAAATTTATATAAAAACTGAAATATAATTAAAGCTATATAAAATATAAAAAACTAATAAAACAACATTAAAAAAAACAATACAAATTATTAAAACCTAAAAACATAAATAAAAAAAGCTATATACAAATATAACAAATTATTAAGGTTGTGTTCACACGTGCGATTGCTCTGTTAGTGTGGTTCATTTGAGTAAGTGTGAACGCTGCCATCCGAACCCTGGTACGCACCAAACAAGCGGACCGAGACTTCTAAAAAGATCTCAGGCCTCAGTCTGCTTCCAAATGAACTCTGGTGTGGTTTGAATGATTTATAAATGCAACACGGACCAAATACTTCTAAACGAACCAAAAACAGGATGTAATGACAAGACATGAATTGATGACGTGGAACGACTGGTGTATCCAAAACAAAATGAGAAGAGGGCAAACGTGGAGCAACGAGGAGGTAAAGTTCCTTTTATGAACGCTTTGTGAGTTTGCAGGTAGTAAAAATTAAATCAAATGTACACGCAACAATGAGCGCGCTTAATCCAGCAGACGGCATTAGGTGTATTTGACTTAGAGTGGCGCTGAGCAGACCGATTGGTGAATGGCTACTTTGATGTTTGATGCTACATCGAACACACTGATTGTTTGGGGTGTTTGTGGACCGAGACTTCTAAAAAGATCTCAGGCCTCAGTCTGCTTCCAAATGAACTCTGGTGTGGTTTGAATGATATATAAATGCAACACGGACCAAATACTTCTAAACGAACCAAAAACAGGATGTAATGACAAGACATGAATTGATGACGTGGAACGACTGGTGTATCCAAAACAAAATGAGAAGAGGGCAAACGTGGAGCAACGAGGAGGTAAAGTTCCTTTTATGAACGCTTTGTGAGTTTGCAGGTAGTAAAAATTAAATCAAATGTACACGCAACAATGAGCGCGCTTAATCCAGCAGACGGCATTAGGTGTATTTGACTTAGAGTGGCGCTGAGCAGACCGATTGGTGAATGGCTACTTTGATGTTTGATGCTACATCGAACACACTGATTGTTTGGGGTGTTTGGTAAGTTTCATCACGAAACCCGACCAATCAGGTTGTGAATGTATGACTATGCATTTAGGTTCGCTATCAAAAATGTCAGTGTGAACGCTAAGCGGACCAGGACCAAATGTATAATTTTCTTTTTTGGTCCGGACCAAACGAATCAAGAGAACCGAACTAGGGCTGGACAATAATTCAATATCATTATGTATCGTGATATAATTTTTTTCAATAACGGTGATATGATTTTTAAACACATTTTCGATATTTCGATATACATTACCAGTGTTTCCCATACATTGATTTATTTGTGCCATTTGACTTCATTGAATAAACATGAGCACCGCACGTTTCAAAATCATAACACGGCGTGGGTGTTTTATATGAATGTATCTCTGAAGGGAATTGACTGTCTTCAGAAAAGTTTCGATGGCATTTTCATTTTATCTGATAAAGAAGTGTTCATGAGCGGAGCTGCTTTGTTTACAGCCATTACTGGAGAAACCGCTAGTTTTATCACTCTAAAAGCGCCTCCTGCTGGCAGAGAATGAGTTTGCATTTTCTATAAGCCCGTCACCAGCAACATTTCCAGTTTTTGTTGTTGTTCAATTTTTTTGTTTTCTGCAGCGACTCGGCGCACTTTTCATACCCTTTTTTCTGGCTGAAGCACATTTGTTTCAATCTATAAGAATAATCAGCCTACACTACCAGTCAAAAGTTTTTGAACAGTAAGATTGTTAATGTTGTTATTTTTTATTTATTTTTTTTAATTCTCTTCTGCTCACCAAGCCTGTATTTATTTGATCCAATGTACAGAAAAAACAGTAAAATGTTAAAATATGTTTACTATTTAAAATTGCTTTCTATTTGAATATATTTTAAAATGTAATTTATTCCTGTGATCATACATAGGTACATTTTCAGCATCATTACTCCAGTCTTCAGTGTCACATGATCCTTCAGAAATCATTATTCATTATCATATCATTAATATGCTGATTTGCTGATTATCAATATTTAAAACAGTTGAGTACATTTTTTTTTCAGGATTCTTTGATGAATAGAAAGATCCAAAGATCAGCATTTATCTGAAATAAAAAGCTTTTGTAACATTATACACTATTCCATTCAGTATAATTTTTATTATTTTTTTGGGAAAGAAATTATAGAAATTAATATTTTTATTTAGCAAGGATGCTTAAAATTAATCAAAAGTGATGATAAAGGCATTTATAATGTTACAAAAGATGTCTATTTCAGATAAATAGTGTTCATATCGATATCGGAATTATATCGTATCGACCTAAATTAAGAAATATATCGTGATATCAATTTTGGCCATATCGTCCAGCCCTAGTGTGAACGCACCCCAAAAATGACAAAAGCACATAATAAAATGACCACATTTTAAACCAAATTTAACACGAAAAATTAAAATATCAAAATGATCGCCAACTTCCTCCCCATGACAGTGTAACGTAATAAACAATAATAACAATACTGTAAAAGTTATTATATAAATAGCTTTGACTTCAAATACACAAGTTTTAACTGAAAAAAATGATGTAATGTATAAAAATGTGATTTGATAAAATTGTGCTTTTCTATTCTCGAAAATTAGCCCCATTCACTTCCTTTGTAAATGTCTTGCCATAACCTTGAATGCTGTCAATTGAACTTAACTTACAATAAACCTGGAATATTCATAGCAGATTTACAGTTTTTAACTCTTAACCTGGCCATTTTGACCTTTTTTTGACAAGATTATAAGCATGAAAGGTGCACATTATCGCACTTACAGGGTCTCACATGGGTTTCGCCTGTATTTCGCCGTCCCCCCTCATAATCACACCACATTTTAATGAGAACACAATGAGCTTGAGGTAGACAAAAGAGATGCTGAAACTTTATCAGATGGAGGCAGCACCAGCAGTCTCCCTGTTTGACACACAAGCGAGCGGCTGTGCATGTGAAATTGATATATACTGCAGCTCAGGGATGCATGATAAATGGGTTATGCGAGGGTTATCCGTCAGCAGTCTATAAGTTTATAAGTGCATACATGAGCAGACACACATACAGCATTGATCACCAGTCCAGCCAGTGAGACAGGAAATAATGAAACTCCACTAGCATAAGCACTTTAACAGAAGTGAGCACATGAGTGGGGGTGTGGCAAACCGGAAAGGGCGTAAATCAATCTTAATATCCAATCACGAACATATAAGAGCGCAGCAGGGCATCTGTGTAATGTCCCATGTGATAACTAGATTACAGTTTCTGCAGCAAACGTGACTGGTGCTTACCTGTGCTAAACTCACTGCTATGATACTAGGGTGTTAAATATATATAAAGTTTGGGGTCTGTAAGATTTTTATGCTCACTAAGACTGCAAAGGCTTTATTTGTGATAACCGTAATATTGAGAAATATTTATTGAAATGAAAGTAACTGTTTTCTATTTGAATATATTTTAAAATGTAATTTATTCCTGTCAACAAAGCTGAATTTTCAGCATCATTATTCGAGTCTTCAGTGTCACATGATTCATTCATGATTCATCATTCTAATATGCTGATTTACTGCTCAAGAAACATTTCTTATCATTATCAATGATAAACAGTTTGCTGTGGAAACCATAATTATTTTCAGGATTGTTCGATGAATAAAATGTAAAAAAAACCCTGCATTTATAGAAATCTGCAAAAATATATATACACACACACACTTAATTAAATATACTTCTTCATTTCAGTTAAAGGTGCTAATCTCATAATCAGGAAATATATGCTCTCGGGAGCACGTACATTACAAAAGCTAGTCATTTCTAGATTTCCTTTCTTTCTTTTATCTTTCTCTTTAAAGAGTGAAAATGGGTTTGTAGGTCACAGAGATGGCTGGTTTTACAATATATTACGCGCAACGGTAGAAATGTGTCATTTCGATTTATTGTTTATACCACAGAAGACATATTTAGACAGCTATGAGCGGACAGAACTGCTTTACACTATTTACACATGAGAACATCAAAGAAACATGAAAAGCACAGTTTAGTTGCACTTTGACACATTATTATAGAGGCCACAGGCAATGCATATAATGACCGCATAACCTAAAACATGTCATTCACATTTATTGTCAGAACTATCTCATTTACAATGCATATTTTATTATTTTGTTTCGTTATATAATGTGATACTTAACATTCTTTTTATGAATAATCGCCTTTTCATTTAGATAGAGAAAAACATCAAGTGAGCTTTTGCTTCTAAAGTATCCAAAAATAGATATTACCACATGGTTTATATATTATTTAATATATAAACCACTTTTTCCACACGGTCTACGGTCTGCTACGGTCACATAAAATTACTCATACCATGATATAAGATTTGGGTCACACCGCCCACCCGTAGTGGGTGGATTGCAGAGGGTATTTGGCTTTTGGACAATGGAAAAATGACTGACATTATGAGTGTGTGTGGTGTTTTAGTCGGCTGGTTGCCAGATCTCTTCAGAGAGAGACAGTATAATATCTGACAGCCATTAATCATAAAGCGCTCCTGGGATTTAAATGGCTCGATTTCCTCTTGATCTATATCTCTTTTCAGCAAGCGATAATATCAGCCCTGCAGACACCAGCGATCTCTCTGTCACTCACTTATACACACACACACACACACACCTGGGTCAATGGGACGTGTGTGTGATCGTATATTACCAGAGGAATGTACCGTGATAACATTATTTCCTGCATGATAAATCACTCAGATGCTTCAAAACCTAAAGTCTTTATGGACTCGCTAAACTCCGGACTGGAGATCTCATGCTCTCAAATGCTTTAAATCTGTAGCTTTGTCAACTGGGGTTCAAGAAAAGCTTCTGGGTAGTTCCTGCAGAACGACGGTTGATCCCATAGGAAAGAAAAAACATGCTTGAGAGCTCATTGATATCTCAATTGTTTCTCATAGACGACAATTTAGACAAAACAGCAAATTGAGATGCCATTCCAAACTTGAGCAAATTTCCTGCAGAACACAAAATAAGATATTTTATTGTGTCCAGTGTCCAGACAATACTGACTCACTATACAGACAAAAGAAACACTTAAGACAATTTTCTAAATATCTTCTTTTGTGTTCCACGGAAGAAAAGTCGTACAGCTTTGAAACGAGATAAGGATGAGTAAATCAATTCAATAAAGTTGACATTATTCAATCCTTTATGATTTACATGCTAAGGATTTAGAACAAGGATTTTGTTAAATATTTTTACTTACAATTACTGCTCCATAGAATATTTTATATTTAAGATTGGAACAACTAGAACAATTCATATTCATTCTAAAAATGTCTGTGGCATTTTATTATTTTATTAATTTCCAATTGGCTTTGCCAGATCTATAAATCACAAAATAAGACAAAAAAATAAAACTTTATATAAATAAATATAAAATACAAACCCAATTCCAAAAAAGTTGGGACACTGTACAAATTGTGAGTAAAAAAGGAATGGAATATTTTACAAATCTCATAAACTTATATTTTATTCACAATAGAATATAGATAACATATCAAATGTTGAAAGTGAGACATTTTGAAATGTCATGCCAAATATTGGCTCATTTTGGATTTCATGAGAGCTACACATTCCAAACTCATATATCCAGGTAGATTTTATGCAATTGTCACTGGGTGTGGCCTGCATTATCACAAAGCACTGTTTATTTAATCTGTATCTTTATTCTATTGTATTTATTTGTGTAATTGCTAGTTTTTTTTTTTATTTGTTATTTTTGACACTTGTCTTTAATAATGTTTGAATGTTACAATAGACTAGTAGTTTTTTTGCTGTGGTTTTGACTCAAGAATTGTGAATTGCACTGATATATAAAATGTATTAATAAATAATTATACATTCAAAATTATTAAATTAATTATTATTAAAACATATTTTTTAATGTTTTTATTAAATTGTATTAATGTTTTAGAGTTGAGCTCTGGATATGTGTTCAATGTATTATACTGGGAGAGAATCATCCTTATAGCCTTGTTTGTGCAAAACATTCCTCTCCTACTTCTCAGCATTATTATTGGTTAGAAACTGTATCTTTAGGCCCCATGAGTCATAATCCATCTGAAGAATCAATACTACTCACCTTTCTGATATAAGGATGCTCCATAACCAACCTGCAGCCAATCAGAATACAGATCACCTGTGAAGAAAAAACACACAATCAAATACGCCCAAATCCACACACCTTTCACTATATACTAAACGATTATACTGTGAACACTAGCACATAACACTCCAATAAATATTGAACTTTAGGGCCTGACACTTCTCAAGTCAAATGATGCAAGCAACATCACATAAACATGAATGTGTGTGTATTAATGTGAGCAGTAGTGTCAGGGCGAGGTTGAGACTAATGGAGCTCAAACAGAGACTCCCTTTGAGTCACACACACACACATACACAACCACACACGTAAATACACACAGCATGTCTGTATTATATTCAGCTAGTCATATTAGCATTCTAAACCCAAAGGAAGTGAAAAATCTAAGAAAATCGAAATAAATATAAACACCCAAACATAGTGTCTACACCACAAGCATGCTAGTTTTGTTGACTTTGCGCACTGGCAGTACAGTGAGCTTTGTTGATTGTAACGAGAGTGTTCTAATTTTTTCTTGCAGTGTAGACAACTTTATGATTCAAACAGGCACATCTGCGTTATGACGACTTTGCACACTTGCACTTCAGACAGCTTTGCAGAGATATAATTGTTAACTAAAACTAAAACTATTACTAAATCATTTTTGGTAACTGAAATAAAGCTGCAGTAAAATAAATATAAATATTAAATAAAAAACTTGGACTGAACTTGAAAATGATAAATACTGCCTTGAAAAATAAATTGAAGTACCAAAATTACTAAAACTGAAACAAAAATAAAGCGATACAGAAAATTTTTTAAAAAACGAGTCTTCCATTATAGCTTTTCCTTTAAATATAAATATATACTCGTTGTCAAGAAATGGAAGTATTGCTAATATTGACCGCATACATTTCCAAGTAAAATGGCTAAGCGACAGTGTTGTTAGTTTTAATTAACAATATAAAACATTGTTTCCGTTAATTTTAATTTTAGTAGAAATACATAATTTATAAAATAAAATAAAATAAAATGTTAGAAGAACTTGAAAAACGTAAAAATCAGAAAGCTGTTTTGGCTACAAATATGAAATAAGTAAGTTGAAGTACTAAAATTGTTAAAACAAATGGATTTTAAAAAAATTAAAATTAAAAAATAAAATAAAATAATTATTTAAAATTAAAATAACTGCACAATATAGAATATTAAAAATAAAAAAAATAACAAAAGTGCATAGCTAAAATTTCAATGAAAACTGAAAATAGAAAAATAAAAGCTACTTAAAAATGAATAAATAATATAATAGTACAGTATATAAATGATACTAAAATAACTGCTTATTGAACAAGAAAAAACATAAGATGGATCTTGTTTATAAGCATTAGTTTTTGATTGGATTGTGAAAAGACAGAGTTGCATCATAGACATCAAGTGAGTTATATTACAGGAAGAGCCAGGTATGACATTTTGATTTCATGTTGATTATAAGTGTTCTAGTTTTGTCGATTTGCGCTGTTGATGGAGGGTACACATTCCTTCGCTCTCTCTCATACACACACTCACATCTGCTGTTCGACTCTGGCTGGTTGTTGAGTCTTTCCTGCCTAGTCCCATGACGAAAGGTGGGGGGTGAGGTAAGAATTGGACGCTTTATGCCATATGGTCACACACTCTCCAACGTGAACTCCACATAACACACACTGACACACAGCTGGACCTGATTAGTGCCTCTGTGTGTGTGTGTGTGTGTGTGTGTGTGTGTGTGTGTGTGTGTGTGTGTGTAAGCTCACATAGTTTCAGGTCTCTCACTCTCTGTTCATCCGTGACATTGGACCTACAGTCATATTAGTGAACTTATTTTGATATCACACACAACGAAGATGTTACTGTTGTAAAATGCTACTGCACAACACATAACCGGAAAAACAACAATAGCGTGCAAACGATTATAGTTATAGTTAGGATTCTTTGTATTTTATTTATTCATGTTTTAGGTTAAATATTTATAGCAACAGGCATGACTGTAAAGAAAACTTCTTTAATGAAGATTTCAGAGTGTTATCAGAGACACTGTCTCTAAATCATTAAAGTATCGCCGCTCTAGCCATATTTTTGTAACAAATTTTACAATAAATTTTAAGATAATTACTGTGCACTGTTATGTTAGATTCAGTCTACATTTTATAAAATACTGGTCTATGTACGCATGCAAACAGACATGTTTGGATGTTATGTCGCATCTCCCGTTGTTTGTTTATTTTTGCCTTGAACCACTTTAGGTCCATCTCAGGTTAAAAATATCTTTAAAATGCATCTTGAGAGCTATAAATTCTGCTGAACTCTGTCCAGCTGATGTTGCTATTGTTAACTATGACTAAAACTATTAAAAATTATTTCCGTTAACTAAAATAAAGTTGAGATTAAAACTTTTATTTTTAGACGTGTTCTAAAAAACCCGTCTGATCAGATTATACAGGGTTAAGGCAAATCAATCAACTAGTCCATAATAACAATATGTTGTTAATTCATCTAGCATACTATATTTTGATGTACTCTAAAGGTAATTGTTTAACATGTTTTAATGATCACGAAAATATATAAAGGGTATACGCAACACAGTGAAATCAAGCTATAGTGACTTTGCTAAACACTGAAGACATTGTGTGAACTGTGCTTCAGTCAACAATTGATTCTTGTGTTCATGGAGCAGATGGTTCATAAAAGTCAAAAATCAAGCAGCTAATGGACACAAACAGTCTGATTTCTCCATTATCCCAAGAGAAAGTCTCTCCTGTTGGGATTACCCTCTAAGTGCTGAAAGAGTAGAGGCTATCAAGATAGTGTGAGTTAACTCCTTATCAGAGCAGTTAAAAGTTTCTGTCGCTGTATCATATTCCCAGCAGACGTGTCCTGAACACCCTATATCATGACCAAATCAGCAGTGCAAACCCATCCAGTGTGTTAAAGGAATATTCTGGTTTCGGCGGTTCAAGCTGAGCTGAATCGACAGCATTTTTGGCATATTGTTTATTACCACAAAAAATTAATTTCCACTTGTCGCTACAAATCTGGGTTACAGTGAGGCACTTTATGGTGTAAGTGAACATGGCCAAGGTTAAAATACACACTGCTTCAATAATACAACCACAAAAAGCTAACTATATACATGTTTACACAATGTTAATTAAAAAAAATTATAATAAAAAATAAACAAATTTACTTTTTTTGTGTAAAGTTACATCTGATTTTAAAACTTTGTCGCAATGACAATGCAACAAAACCATAAAATGACTGTAAAAAATATATAAATACCTTTACAGCTTCAAATAATTGAAATAAAAACCACTTACTAAACTTCTTTTCTCTGTTTAGTTATAGCCAATGTTATACAACTGTCATAATGACAATGCAACACCATAAACCCTAAAATGACGATGATTTAAACCGTTTTACACTGTCAAATTGAAGTAGAAAGATGAATGTAAGTACTTTAATAAAATTATAAGCTTGGAGGCAGGACTATCTGTTAGCCTGACCAACAGCAGTTGTTCATGGGAAACTTGTTTGAAAACAGGCAGTATTTCTAATGCAGTGACACACTTCAGCTTTTTTAATGTTATTATAAAATATCACAATACAAACTCACCAAAAGCATATGAAGATCTTCAATTATTTCCCTAACAAAAAAGTGCTGTGCTGCAATAGTACAAAGATGTACCAGATGTTAAAGGGGTCATATGATGCGATTTCAATTTTTCCTTTCTCTTTTTAGTGTTACAAGCTCTTGGTGCATAAAGAAGATCTGTAAAGTTGCAAAGACTAAAGTCTCAAATCCAAAGAGATATTCTTTATAAAGTTAAGAGTCAGCCACACCTACCTAAAACGCCTCGTTCTAACACGCCCCCACATGTCTACATCACTATGTGGGAAGATTTGCATAAAGCCGCCTAAATGTTCACGCAAAGAAAGAAGGCGTAACTTTCATTCTCGCTGTAGTATTGTTGCTGCCGCCGCCGCCATGTCGTGAAGGCACCGTGTGTTTCGTTGTGAAAGCGAAACTACTTTGTTTGGTCTTCCAAAAGAGGACACGACTAGAAATCAGTGGTTAAGTTGTATTTACAACACTGTTCCAGAACAGTTTAACCCAAATATTCAGATGTGTGCAGCACATTTTATGGAGGACTGTTTACTGATCCTGGGAGAGTAACGTTAGACTAAAATGCCGGCAGTTCTGACTCACGTAAGTACGTTTTCATTTAAAGGATTTAC
>NW_015505365.1:626831-656616 GCF_001515645.1 Sinocyclocheilus grahami
TCTCGTCGCTCCGGCCGGAAACGGCATCAACAGTATGGTGAGGGGTGTAACATTTCTGTCACACGCTTGAAGTATTCGGCCAATCACAATGCACTGGATAGCTGGCCAATCACAGCACACCTCGCTTTTCAGACCGATGAGCTTTGTAAAAATCTACGCGGTTCAGAAAGGCGGGGCATAGAGGAGAAACAATAATGTACAGTATGTGGAAAATAATGTGTTTTTTTTACTTTAAACCACATAAACACATTTCATTACACCAAATACACAAAATAATGTTAATTTTAGCAGCATCATATGACCCCTTTAATACCATGGTATTGTGATATACAACATTGAACTGAATATTTACAATTTTCATATGCTATAGTAGTTATGTCGTACTTTGCAAAGTAATTCAAAGAATATGGTAACGTTACCTGTCGACAAAAACATGGTAGTAAATTAGTTTTACTGCATTTTACTGAATCATGTTGTTAACAGGTCTAAAGACACAAACTGTGAAAAGTGTTGGTTTCATAAAAACCAGTATAACAATCATGTATAATATTAACCGTAGGTTACCCTAAAATACCACAGTAACTACAGTTAGGTACTATTAGACTATACATCACATATAGTTATAGTATTAATAGATCTCCTTATATGCTCTCTTTTGGATATACAGTACGATAGTAACTTATCTCGGTGGATATTTACCATGGTAAATGTTTGTAACAATGTACAGAGCAATCCAAAGAGCTAGTCTACGAACCGTCATCAGAACGCACCGATTAAACGTTACAACTCATTGAAATCGATCGCAGTTCTGTTAAAAGAGCAGATATAGCACGAGACCGATCCGAGTCACTTCTCTCCGCTAAAAAGACGGGACTGACTGGATTCTTACCCGTTCTGAAGTCCAAGTCTCCGTGATTTCTTGCCGAAAGCTCCAGAGGGTCCGCGAGCCCGTGTGAATGATGTGTCAGTTCTTCAGCGTTCGTCAACATCAGCAGCGCGAGACGCGCGGGAACTCCACGACACCGACTACCGGTGGCTCGCGCTGCTGACAGACCAGCTCAACCACATAGTGGCTTTAGTCAGGTGACTTAGAACCTAAATAAATACATGCAAACAACGATTAACTACCTACACAAGGGTAGTTCACATATTTAGTTTATAAAATATGAATATTTATAAAATAAAATAATTTATTGTAAACAATTATTGCAATTTATTAAATAATAGTAGACTTGTTTTATGATTCTAATTGAACAATTAATAATAATAATAATAATAAATAGCCCATTAAACATTTTAAACAGAATTGTTGGACTGCTTTACTTTATATATATTTATATTTATTTATTTATTTTAATATATCAGTTATTTTATTATTAGAGTTTTTGTAACTGTTTTGAATTTTCTGTTTCCACCTTAATTTTAGTTAAAGCAATATTATTGTGTTTTTGTCATTTTTGTTAGGTTTTTTTAATATCGATATAGATTTTATCTATTTTTATTTATTAGTTTATTTAGTTTTATTTATTTAGTACTTCAAGTTAAACTAAACTAAAATGAGAATGATGTTGCCTCGGCCACTGGCTGAAATCAAATCTTTTTTTAATGTATATATTTTAGTTAACATTTATTTTATTTCGAGCGACAAAAATGTTTTTATGGTTTTAGTTTTTATTAACTATAATAACCCCGCATATGGTTTAAATCTTTTACTTTATTCTTCTTAAATTATTGTCAATAAACAACATAATCACAACTTGTGACAACATGCCCCACTATTCAAAAAAGTACCACCACAAAGGCAATGCCATGAGATACACTTGGAATACCATGGTATTCTCTGACGTACCTCACAGTACCATGGTACATATATGGTAAACAAAGAGGACCATGGTACAAATCAATGTAGGACTACCCTATGATACCATTACTAAACTTGGACCATTTATATTGCACATACTATCAAAAATCTTTAATAACTAAAATAATTTGGTTAGTTAAGCAGTTTTTTTTTTACAGCTTTCAAATCTTCAGATGAATTGAGTCACCCTCCCTCAGACTAGTGTGAAGAGAGAGGACGAGGAGAAAAGACAGAAAGCGAGAGAAGGTGTTCTTTGTGGCCAGAGTGAATGTCTCATTCATGTGTTGGGCAGAGGTCACGACCCCTGAGCTCCTGTGCTGGTGCGAGTTACGTACATTACAGCCAAAACTTGTGATTATTTTAACCTTTTATGTATGTGTCTTGTGGCTAAATGGGACTACAGAGCTTGTCAGGGACTTAAAAAAACTCATCTAGTCTCTATAGTCTGCTCTCACAGCCTTATTGTGTTTATAATAATACTTTCTAGTTTTAAATAAATACTGAGAGTTGTCGGAAACGTAAAGGTTGTGAAAAGTCATGTGACCGTTTATAATTCATTTATAGGATTTGTTTAGTTTCCTACGCTGTAAAAAAAAATCCGTAAAATTTACAGTAAAAAACACGGTAGCAACGTTTTAGGTTTTACGGTTTTAACTTAAATTTACAGTTAAATACCGTAATTTCATTAACTGATATAATGTTAATATACCAACCTATTGAAGTAATGAAATCTGTTTTGTACATTTGTAATACACTGATAACCACCAAATGCAGGAGGTGATGAGAAAGTCACATGATGAACCAAAGCCCATCACAAGCAGCTTTTAGATAATAACATATATAGAAGGTGCACAGTGTCATTCACACAAACACCAAACACCATCACGGTAACACATATGAAACTGAAATAATGCAATAAACATTCATTTAACAACATTAGATGTAACACACAACCCTATTATACAAAACTGATAAGAAAAAACTAAGAAGAAACATAGTTATTTCAACAAAAAAACATCAAATTTGAAATGTAACGCAGGGAATTCTGGGAATGTTAATTTACGGTTATTCACTGTAAATTATACGGTCTTTTTCACTTCCAAAAACGGTATACTACCGTAAAATTAATGTCTAATACATGTAATGTCCAATACAGTTCTTCACTGTATATAGTAGGGGAATTTACCGTTAACCATTTAACAGGCTTTTACTGTAGCATTTTTACAGTCTTTTACCGTTAAATTCAGTCATTTTTTACAGTGTACTTCTAGTGACTGTGTTTAGGCCTTCAAAAGTTGTGTTTATTTGTGAAGATCATCTTGATGAATAAACGTTTTGTCAGTTACTGCGCTTAATTTCTCCAATAATCCAAATCCAATGGAAAAATCCTATTGGTTTTTGTCGAGGGATGCAGGATGATACGCACTTCCTCGCTGGACTACAAAAAACATCATCACTGCAGCGTTTTATGTCAGATAAACTAATGTGCATTTCTTCAGAATTTTCTCATTCCAATTGTTTGGTCCTTATTTTATTAAACAATACACAATTTTCAATGACGTGAGGAAATTAAAGGGATAGTTCTTCACCCAAACATAAAAATCCAGTCATCATTTATTAACCTTACTCAACCATGTTCCAATCCAGTTTCTTCTGTTGAATGTTGGTAACTAAACATTTGATGGTCCCCATTGACTTCCACGCTATTTTTTTCAATAATATGTTAGTCAGTGGGGACCAGCAACTGTTTGGTTACACACATTCTTTAGAATATCTTATTTTATGCTCAACAGAAGAAAGAAGCTGGATTGGAACTTGAGGGCGAGCAAATCTAAATGATGACAATTTTCATTTTGGGGTCAACTATCCCTTTCAAAAAGAAAAAAACATCCTTCTTTAATTTGATAAAATAACACCAACATAAGTTTCCAAAGTGCTGTTCACACATAAGCATCTTCTAACAGACCATCCTTCATTCAAAACACATCAGAATTGCTTTTCCTTCGAGTATATGTCATTTATATCTTTGTAAATATGTGATATTTACAAAGATATTTGTGATAAATATGTTCATTTGCAAAAACCGATAACTCGACAAAAACCGATAACATTTTTATTTTTTTCAGAAATCACGTTTTTTTATTGCGCATTCCAAGTAATATCAAACAAACTGCAGTTGGGTTGTTTGATTAAGTAATAATAACTTAAACAAATACAGGTAATTTACTAAATTAAAGTTCATTGAAAGTATGTTTTTTTTACATATTAAAAGTTTGTTTTATAGCAAAAGCAGACTCCAACAGTCGTTTTTTTGGCAAAAGCAGATAACAGATAATTTCATGTTTTAGAGTTTAAATAAACACTGGTTTAATCTTTGCAATCTCCTCAGATGACATTGGTTACACACATTCTGTAGAATATCTTATTTTATGCTCAACAGAAGACAGAAGCTGGATTGGAACTTGAGGGCGAGCAAATCTAAATGATGACAATTTTCATTTTGGGGTCAACTATCCCTTTCAAAAAGAAAAAAAGATCCTTCTTTAATTTGATAAAATAACACCAACATAAGTTTCCAAAGTGCTGTTCACACATAAGCATCTTCTAACAGACCATCCTTCATTCAAAACACATCAGAATAGCTTTTCCTTCGAGTATATGTCATTTATAACTTTGTAAATATGTGAAGAGTTCATTTGCAAAAACCGATAACTCGACAAAAACCGATAACATTTAAATTTTTTTCAGAAATCACGTTTTTTTATTGCGCATTCCAAGTAATATCAAACAAACTGCAGTTGGGTTGTTTTGATTAAGTAATAATAACTTAAACAAATACAGGTAATTTACTAAATTAAAGTTCATTGAAAGTATGTTTTTTTTACATATTAAAAGTTTGTTTTATAGCAAAAGCAGACTCCAACAGTCGTTTTTTTGGCAAAAGCAGATAACAGATAATTTCATGTTTTAGAGTTTAAATAAACACTGGTTTAATCTTTGTAATCTCCTCAGATGACAATGTAGATGCCTGACAAACGTTGTTGTTGTTGTGATCATAGCAGATCATAGCATATCAGAGCTTTTCCCTCTCCATTGTAACACGCTGCTTTTGCAAAGTTCCGTGAAAACGTTTCAGCTTTTATTTTCCTTTTTCGCCCTGAAGAAGATATCACAGGTTCATCAAGTTTGTCGAAATGCTCCATCCTCGATCACTTTTAGTCAGCTTTGACGAAACTTCATAGCATGTCTTTTCAAAGTGAAAGTAGCCTTGTCACCTGACCTGAATACAGCGCGCTGATTCGCTAAAATGGACTTATCGGCTTCTGTTCAAAAACAATAAGTGTGCTTGTCGGCTTCTGCGGTAAAACGTGAACTCGCGATGCACATGGACAAAACCGGCTTTTTTGACAAAACATGTTTAGGGTTCAAATCGCTCTATATGTAGAGAATAATGCACGGCAATCAGCTCTGTTTTTTTTTAAGTGGCGTTTATCGGTTTTTGCAAATGAACTCTTCATGTGTTATTAAATTTTTTTCTTATACTTCAACAGCTGTTTTCACTGTGCATTTATATTTTGAGAGTGTGAGCGTGTTTCTTGCAAAGCGGTTTGTCCTTTTTGGAGAAGAAGGTCTGACCCTCCAGACTGACGCTGCACACCTGAAGAGAACACAGCGGTCATTTATCACACAGCACTCAGTGAACACACAAACACTCTCAGCTGAGCCTGAACACACACTCACTGAGCACACGAAGCAGGTGTCGTGCCAGGTGCCGCCCAGGGCCTCCAGAAACTTGTCTCCTGCTTCTATCGGGAAATCACAACCACGGCAGCCCGTCCCAAACTGACTGTAGTAATCTAAACACACAATTACAAAACTACTAAAACATAACTCAGAGACACTTTAAATATCAACTTTGTCTCTGATGTTTCTTCTAAAATTCCTTAGTTGTAATTAAAATATACACAAAAGTGGCAACTGTTGCCATAATGTAAGAGTACAAAACTAAAAAAAAAAAAAAAGAATCTGGATAGTATACACTATGCTTTCATTCAGCAAGAAATTGATCAATAAATAAAGACATTTATAAGGTTACAAAATTTCTATTTCAAATAAATGCTGCTATTCATCAAAGGACCCAGAAAAATAAAAATCTATCATGGTTTCCGCAAAAATATAAAGCAATTAAGCAAATCGGCATATTAGAATGATTTCTGAAGGATCATGTGACACTGAAGACTGGAGTAATGATGCTGAAAATTCAGCTTTGCATCACAGGAATAAATTACACTTTAAAATATATGCAAACACAAAACAGTTATTTTAAATTGTAATAATATTTCACAATATTACTGTATTTTTCATCAAATAAATTCCCACGAGAATTTGGAGACTTAGATAAAAGTCTTCATTTACTCTCTGCTTAAGCTTATAAATGTCTAAGAGAAATAATGTGGATATAAGAAAGATGTCATTTGTGAATCTTTTAATTAATGTTAATATGAAAATGATCAGTTAATGTCTTAATGAAAATGTACAATATACAGTAAATGCAGAAAGGTTTGTATGGGAGTTAACTAATTCCATTAGTTCAGTTTGAAAATAACAGAAGTCTACAGAAAGTAATAGACAAACAAACACCTCTCTCGCAGTACGGCTCTCCATCCTCAAGATGAAAAGTATCGTTTCTTATCGGTTGCTGACAGGATGCACACAGGAAACAATACACATGCCAGGTTTGCTTGAGTGCATTGATCACTTCCTGTTAAAACACAACATCATCATCTTTACATACACACTTCCAGTCGAAAGTTTGGGGTCACCAAAACTGCATTTATTTGATCAAAACTACAGTAAAAACCAGTAATATTGTGAAATATTATTACAATTTAAAATAACTATTTTGTATTGTAATATATTTTAAAATGTAATTTATTCATGTGATGCAAAGCTGAATTTTCAGCATCATTCCTCCAGTCTTTAGTGTCACATGTTTCTTCAGAAATCATTCTAATATGCTGATTTGCTGCTCATGAAACATTTCTGTCGTTTTGCTTACTATTCCTGTGGAAACCATGATGCAATTTATGTTTTAGGATTCTTTGATGAATAAAAAGTTCAAAAGAACAGCATTTATTGTAAATAGAAATCTTTTGTAACATACTACATGTCTTTAATGTGACTATTGCATCCTTGCTGAATGAAAGCATTCATTTCATTCACTGACCCCAGACTTTTGAATGTGCATGCACATATTGTAAAATAAAGACGGGAATGTTTAGGCCGTCCTAAAAGACATTAATGTCTCTCTGTGTGTGAATATATTTCTATCAATGAGCCAAAAGCTCAAACAGGCATTTAGAGATGAAATGTTTGTGAAACACACACTCACGGACCCCCAGGATTTTGAACTGGCAGCGTGCACAGGCCGGGGCGAAGAACTCCTCATAGCAGTGCTGGCAGTAAACAGAGCCCTGTTCCTCCACAAAACCCAGCTCGCTCAGAGACACACTGCAGTGAGCGCACGTGAACTCCTCCGGGTGCCACGATTTCCCCATTGCCACCAGGAACGGCCCCCTGAAACACACATACATGCGTATGAAGGATAAAACACATGGAACAGCAGCATGACTTGTGGTGTTGTACAGTGGTTAAATGTTGTGTTGTGACACAGGGCAATTTCTGGTCCAATTTGCAGTTTACTCTGGCAAAGAAAAGCCCACCTAGACAGTACGAGACCGACAAGCCAAATTAGCCAGATTTTTCCATCTGGCTGAATTTCCATCACCATTTTCCAAAAGTAATAAGGACTGTACAGTGAAACCTTCAATGGGTTGCACTTTTGTAGACAGTATCTTGAAATTATGATATTGTGTGTTTATCCCCCACAGCCTTGTTTTTAGTCTCATCTTACATACAGTACACCCCACTGATCTATATAAATTATATTATGTATTATAATCAAATAGACAGGTAGAGCCACAAACAAACAGCCTGCAATTCCATTTGCGCATAAATGACCCCCTTCATCTGTAATCAGAGTAAAGGCTTCAGATGTAATTCAGCGTGCAGGTGAACAGAGAGTCTGGTGTAATGTTTACTCCCATCTGGAATAAATACTCAGGGTTTAATTTGCTAAATGAAGGCTCTGTGAGAAGAGGCCTATTCCTAATTACTGTGTCTCTCACACACACACACACACACACACACAGGTAATAAAGTCTACGCTTTCCCATCTCGTTTGCCGCCGTGAGTGTGTGATATCTGGTGTGTGTTACACGAGTGTGTGATTCTCGTTGGATAAGGTGGCCGCCGTTCGCTCTGTGAAGGTAAGATGTGAGTTTAGAGTGACTATTGTTATTAAATATCGCTCTTAAGCTAATATCAGAGTAAAGGCTTCAGATGTAATTCAGCGTGCAGGTGAACAGAGAGTCTGGTGTAATGTTTACTCCCATCTGGAATAAATACTCAGGGTTTAATTTGCTAAATGAAGGCTCTGTGAGAAGAGGCCTATTCCTAATTACTGTGTCTCTCACACACACACACACACACACACACACAGGTAATAAAGTCTATGCTTTCCCATCTCGTTTGCCGCCGTGAGTGTGTGATATCTGGTGTGTGTTACACGAGTGTGTGATTCTCGTTGGATAAGGTGGCCGCCGTTCGCTCTGTGAAGGTAAGATGTGAGTTTAGAGTGACTATTGTTATTAAATATCGCTCTTAAGCTAATCATCTCGTTTTCAAAGTGAAAGAGAGAGACAGACGGAGGAAAGATGGAGAAACAGAAGCTCGAATGCGAAACCTACTGAGCTGTCTGCTGTGTACAGGTCAACAATTTATCTATGAAGAAAATTAATGGTATTTTTAAATTCTGCAATCCGACTGTTGTGCTCCATCGATTTTAGTAGCCTAAATACTAAATACTTTAATAAGCACAAAGATATTTAGCCCACACAAATATTGAAAAAAATAGAAAACAATTATTAACAGTTTGCTACTGAATTATAGTAATATATTAAAAAATAATTATACAGATATTGTAAGAAAAAGACTATGTTTATATAAATTACTATAGTTTGTATAAATTATCAGTAGTTGATCATATATATAAATACATTATATAAATAATAATTACGCATATATTGGAAGAAATAGGTCATTTTGTTTATATTCATTATTTTTTATATCAACAGTTATCTATATAATAATTATTATAATAATAATGATTATATTAATTATTTTTTAAATAAATAATCTGTTACTAAATTAATTTTATACTAATATATAGTATTATATATAGAAATACTAATATATAGTAATATACGATTATAATATTAAAATTATGGTAATAATCATAGTGATATTATATTACTGATACTATAATTAATAAACTTTTTTTTTGCCTTCTCCATGAAGGATATATGAGAGGCTGTTTTAGACTTTTGGATAGATGTGCATCCATGATTCCTTACAATGCTTACTACATAGGCAGCTCACTATGGATTAGATCAGAATCATAAAGAGCCGATTTGAGGGTAATTGAACGTCAAAGCTAATCATTATGAACATGTGTTATGTGACATTTTCACAGCAAAACTCTATTAATGACTTTGTGATTTTATGAATATCACGTCCTGTAATAGAGAGCTAGAGGTGTAGAGAAAACGAAATATCAGTGTCAGTATTTGTTCAATTAAAATTGGAAAGCTGACAACAACAATGAAGCAATAGTACCAGCTGTTGTTAAACATGTTTTCAAGTATCACATTCATTTTGCTTTTTGCATTTTTTATACTGTGCATCTGTTCCAAAAGGAAGTGAATTGCTTTGCCTACCAAGACAGCATTACACTAGACAGAATCATAAGCATAATCCCAACAAGGGATTGTTTGTTCTAAAAGTAGGTGGCAGAATTATGTAGCCTTCTAAGATACCTTATTTTGGACAAATCTAATATAAATACAAAAATTGATTTTTCACTGAATATTAGTTTGTGTACCTGATGATCATGTCGCAGTGAGCGCACACAGGAGTGCGTGTTCCAGCAGGGATGTGTTCTGCCATCTGGACCAATGAGGCTTCGTCTTTGGGGTGTGGGCGGGGCATGGGCCGGTCTAAGGCGGGGCCTAAAGGAGTACTGTTGCTCATGACGCCAAAAGTGGGAGTGATGAGACCTGCCAAAGACACACACAAATACACAAATACTCATTAGAGCTTCAACTCGTCTTTGGGTGTCTCTGCTTTGTCAGTGTATTAAATGATCAATTAAAGGCTGGTGCACTTTGAATATGTCTGAATTGCTAACTGACCCTTCACAAAGACCCGCCCCCCTTAGTTACTGTTGCTATGTCCGACAAGCCATGCCGCTATCACGCAGTGAAAAAATACATCGCTTAGCAAAGAGGAAACTCATAACACGCCAACAGACAAGACGGAGCAGGCTACCTTTAGTATGAAACAAAGTCTCTGCTTTCAAATTTGGTCATTTTTTAAGAAATTCGAACATTTTGTAGGTCTTAAATGCAGGGGCGTGTCTAGAGCATTTTAAAGGGGGGGGCCAGTCGGGGGCACTGGCTCAAAGGAGGGTGGCCGGGGGAAGGGGGGGCACCTGGGGTGTTAAGATCACACTATAGAACCCGCCTAAAATTAGAAATTTACTGAAAACAAGCCTATGGCAAGACATCTGGTAGGGGGGGCACCTGGGGTGGCCAGCCAAATTTCAGGGGGGGCCGGTGCCACCCCTGGCCACCACGTAGACACGCCCCTGCTTAAATGTGATGTGACAGATCGCTGTAGCGCCTCAGTTCAAGCCGCAGGTGAACCGATCAGCTCTTCCTCTTTACTAGTGTTAGCACAAAATAAACATGAATCAACATCAGAAGGTATCTTGTTTTAAACGTTTTTTTTTATTATTTGAAATCTGTCTGGTTTGTTTGACGGACAAAATGGCTGATTCTGCATTATGATTGGTCAGATCGCCTGTCAATCAAACTCCCAGCGAAGGGTAAATTATTACAATTAAGTATTAATACTTAACCCTAACCCTAAAATATAAAGTATAGTAACAGATATGACACAAAACACAGATATCAATTAGTCTTCCATAGTGAAAAATACTGGTGTAGGATTTACTTTAAAACAATTTTCACTCAGAAATTGCTTGTAAATTTCACAATTTATTACAAAGAAATGGCAAATAAAATAGAATTAAACATGAAATTCCGAAGTAGAAAGACTAAAATGGTATTTTCTTGTAAAATCTAATCCAATAATCTTTGTTTTATTTACATTTATTTTCTCATTTTCATTTAGTTTAACCTGATGTACTAAAATAGCATTTATTATTTCAGTTTTAGTTTAATAAAAACTATATAGACTTACATAAAAAGAAAAATAATCAAAATAAAAGAAGCACAACAAATTTTTCTAAAATGAAAATGAAAAGAAAAAAATCTAAAAATTCAATAAAACCTATAATAGTACCGCAATGATACTAAAATATCAGAGAGAAATTTTGTAAAATTTCTTTGCACCAAACTAAAATTTGAATGTATTTTTTGAAATAGATGAATTAGTGTGTCTGAACTTTAGATTTGTAGTGTATACACAGAGCAGCATCATATACCGCAGCGCTGTGGCCAGTATGTGGACAGGAGAGAGGCTGGATCTTCAGTCATGAGGTGATGTTACCTGCTGTGCTTCTGACAGGTGTTCCCGGGGCTTTGATCATGGTCTTTACAGGACAGGTGACATGAGCGCTGGGCTGAGAATCATCCAGCTCCTCACTGAGACACCAAACACAGAGAGAGAGAGACATAATTACAAGGGCAAGACAAGAAGAGTGCAAGTGAAAGTCAAACTGCATACTACCTTTGATTCCGTAAAGAAAGCAGTATGCAATATGTACACTGTGTACAGTATACTCTATGATCTGTCTGTACATGATGTACAGTACTGTGTGAATCTTATGAAACCTTAAAGTCCCCATGAAATCAAAATGAAAGTTTTTTGGGTGTTAGTATCAATATGTTAGTCTTAACGTTATCTATAAGGCAGTGTGCTCCAAAACAGTGACAAAATTCGCATTTAGAAGATATAAGTATTCAAAGCTTGCAGTTCGTCGCTTCCGCCAAAACGGCTCAACGATTTTTTTGACGTCACACCGTACTTCAGCTTCTCATCAAACTTTCTGTCCAATCAAATGCTCTCTAGAATCTGAAGCGCCCGCAGAATTAGTATTTTCTGTACAGTGAATGGCACGTAGTGCATTATATAGGGGACAGCGAATGATTCAAACAGTGTTCCAGTCTTCAGTGTCACATGATCTTTCAGAAATCATTCTAATATGCTGATTTGCTGCTCAAAAAAAATTTCTGATTACTATACAAATATATTGTTGAAAACAATTGTGCTGGAAACTGTGATGCATTTTTTTCCCATGATTCTTTGATGAAATGCTAGTGCATGTAGATGAAAACCACGGAATTTCAGGAACTATTTTACTATAATACTATAAAATGATTCTGTATTATAGCAATGACAATCTATTTATTATTTATTGAGATTAACTTCAAAATGTTGCTTATGTCTAAAATATGAGTTCTCTATTCATAATATTGCTTTCTGTTAATTGACGGACTGGAGTGGTGTGGATTATTGTGATGTTTTTATCAGCTGTTTGGACTCTCATTCTGACGGCACCCATTCACTGCAGAGGATCCATTGGTGAGCAAGTATTGTAATGCTACATTTCTCCAAATCTGTTCTGATGAAGAAACAAACTCGTCTACATTTTGGATGGCCTGAGAGTGACTACATTTCAGCAAATTTTCATTTTTGGGTCAACTATTACTTTAATCACTGCATACTGCAAACTGTTTCACATGATGGTTAAGTATGCCGTATGCTAGTGCTCCACTGTAAACAGCTAAAGCCACACAGAGCTCACACTCACGCCAAACACAGCTCATTTCTACTGTACCTAGAGTACAGACAGACATGCCATCACAACGCTCATTAAACACACAGCAGGTCTGCTTGCGCAGTCCAGCAGTTTTTAATTTAGTGAGGCAGCAAGTGAATATTGATGGACAGGGAGACAGAAGTTTGGCTCTGAGCATCTAGAAATCTTGGGTGGCCATCACAAACACACACATTCATACCCACACACACCGTACCACCCCAATTCTCTGCCACACAACTGCACTCTGTCAATCTCTCCTGTCTAATTACAAGCCCCCGGAGACTGAATGTTATGGAAACGCCAGCCATAGAAACCGAAAGGACCACAGTTCAGTTCTGAATCTGGACGCCGATGAGATATTCCACACTGAAACACATTCAATCATTCACAAAAATACAAAGAGCCACACTCATACAGTAAATGTCAGAAAAGAAGTTTGTACAGTTTTAAGTGATATAACAACAGATCTAGTGTTGAAAATGAAGTCAGTATTGTGTGTTTGTTTATGGTTAGAGGATCGTTTTAATGTCCCTGCAAACAAGCCTGCGGTGGCCCTTTACGGGCCCACTTAGGGCTAGCCTAAGGGCTCCCAGCGCAGGGCCTCTGAGAATTTGCTCACTGGCAAAACGTTGGCCCTTTAGCGCTGGCCCTGCATGGGCAGCCCTCACTTAGAAAATAATTTGAAGTAATAAAATAACTAAAAATAAATAAACTAAAACTAACAAATGAAAATATAATAAATACTATATAGACACATTTTTTTAAAAAGCCATAAAAATGACATTTGCACAACAAAATAAAAAAAAATTTTTTAACTAAAATTAAAGTGAACACATAAAATACAAAATATATAAAAAAAACTATTATGGCATATTATCAATGATACTAAATTATCACTGGGTTAAGGAATGGCAATTACAGAAAGAAACAAAAAACAAATGCAAAACTCAATATTTAAGTGAACTGATTAAAGATACTGGCAAATGCAAAGTATATAATAACATAACTTAATAATAATATATGATATATATTAATTTTACATTTTTAATGAATTCAGTTCAAATGAATGCATTATATTATGGATGCATTTAAATGCATTGCTAAACGCTAATTGAAATAAATAATATATATTTACAGTACTGTATTTTTTATTTTTTTTTTGCAATGGGTCCAACGTACCAGAGTAACACAGCACGGTTGGTAGTTTTTTTGTTAGTGAAACTAATAATCCTCCATATTCAGTAAAGGAATAAGAGACATCTGTAGATGAATGCTAGCACATTCTTCCATGATCTGAAAAAAAGAATATAGGATAAAGAAAAAAAATAACTGATGGTGGCATCAGGATACAGCACACACAATTGAATCGACTTTATTCTGTGAAGATAACAAACTGAGATCCACACAAACACACAGAGGCACAACAGAAAACAGACACAGGTCCCGTCTCCCCAGTTATAAGAGTGATCATTACTGCTCTCAGCCAATCAGATTCATTACACAGCAAATAATCCAATCAGAGTGGAGCAGCACAGCAGGCTAATCGAATGAGAGAGGAGCAATTGGCAAACACACAGGAAGTTCTCCATCACACACATCATTATCATTATACATATACAGTATATGTAGACATATAGACTCAGACAGACAGACAGATTAGATAGATAGATAGATAGACAGACAGACAGACAGACAGACAGACAGACAGAGATAGATAGACAGATAGACAGACAGAAAGACAGACAGACAGACAGACAGACAGAGATACATAGACAGATAGACAGACAGACAGACAGACAAACAGACAGAGATAGATAGATAGATAGATAGATATGAACAGTTTTATTTACTTTAACTGTTTAAGATTTAAATAATTTGCTTACAACGGACATTTTTGAAATGACCATCAACCCTGTAACATTTTCCATGGTTGCTGCTTATAAAGCATGTTTTGAAAGATTTTCATCGTGTTCTCAGAAAAAGTTATGTCAATCAGATGAATGAAACCTATAGAATATAGATTAAAATAAAACACATTTTATCCGCTGAGAAGAAAGAATTAATGCTGCTCTCTAGTGGCGACAAATGAAAACTGCAGCAGCTCAATCATGAAATAAAAAATCTAAACTAACCCTATTTAAATTTGATTAATACATAATGTGTAACTGCGCACATTTCATCTCTCCCTGTCTCTAAAACCAAAGCCATATGTGTGTGGAAAAATACAATGACCAATAATATCATATGATTTCTTATTAAATATGTTTTATGCTTTTCACCATTACAAGTTAAATATGCAAATGATGTTTTATGTTGCCTAGAACTGTGAATTAAAAGAAATATATATTCACAGAATTGCTCCTCATTTTTATGACTAATTTGGACACTAGGAACACTTCATCATAACAATCTTTACTGTATCTTTGTACTGTAGAGACACTTTTTTAAAGACCCACTAGTTTTAGATTGAGCGAGTTTGTGGACCTGTCATTACTTGCATAACTGATTGGATAAACATCATGACTTTGGCTTAAAATCAGTAACTGAGGGACATAAACCGATAAAAACACTGACACAAATAAGCAGAAAATACACAACAGGAATTCTTCAGAAAATACAGGCCACTTTATTCTATTTTGCTACATAAGTTGAGGAAGGAATTAAGTCATAAATGAAAATAAATTGTGAAGCATAAAATAAAATTCAGCAGAGTTTAAAAGAAAATTCTGGGTTTAAAACTTGCAGAACAGCATCTGTGAAAGGCTTGTCGTAGAAAATACAAATATCTAATTTTATGAAAATAAATATCACATTTACAGTAATGCACTAACATTGGAAGTCCATAGAGCACCAAATAATAATTCAAATACACACAGTTTTGAAAATATAACAACAATGCATAAACTGCATTTAAAACTTGGCTCATGACCACGCAACTAACTAGATACATTTCTGTTCAGAAAAATAATTATTTTAACAAACAAGAATTAAGCACTTTCACAAAACTATGAGCTGCACATTTCCTCACAGAACACCACAGAAGTGCATTACTGTAAATGCAGCTAAATTTATTCGACAAATGAGGGGAATTTTTTTTTCAGTGTTAATCGACAGATGCTCTGTGTAGTTTAACTAGTTTTGAGCCCAAAATGTTCCTTTAAATAGGAATCAAAAGACCAAAAGCTGAAACATTACAGAAACAAAATAAGATCCAAGCCACACGTGTAATGCAATACAGTAATGCTTCACTAATAAAAATCACTAAATCCACAAGAACAGAGTTTGAGATGTTAAATCTACACGAACACATTTTACAGAGCTCATGTTGCCGTTTCTTGTGACAATTCTGACCCTCTCATTTCCGATAAAACTGCAGTTGTATTTTCACAGTCTCTTTTCAGTTTCCAACACGGAAACATCCCACAGAGACCTGCTCACACACACACACACACACACACACACACGTCTACACCAGGCTGAGGACGTTAAGGGTTCGAGCAGACACTCCATGGTGCCAGTCTCTGAGTTTATGATATTTAGGTCCAATCTTAGGATTAATCTTCACTGCCCTGTTCACAGAGAATGAACAAGAGAGAGAAACAGAAACAAAGACAGTATTAAGAGCTGTAGGAGTGAATGTCTTCAGCACGGTGATACTGCAAACCATGCAGACGGAAATGCCACTGCACACGAGTTAAACTCACTTCTGTAACTTCCCAAACCGAGCTTTCATGTATTACTTAAATACACATAAAGAATGCACGGCGCACACTGTATTGTCATAATAATATTGCTTTTCTTTGGAAAGCGAAGCCAAGAAACCTCACAGACTATGAATTCACCCACACAAAACAAGACTAGTTATTACACAACAACTTCAACGGCAAACCAACAACAGTGCAAGATTACTAGAATAACTCTCAGTTTGGGCCTATGAATAAAATGTAGGTGTATGAGCTCCATACTGTATCTTACTATATAAGCCATAAATACCTGATATATGATACTAAAAAAAAAACATACTAACCCTTAATTTAAAGCCTATGTATAATAATGTACATTGTAATTAATGCTGTCAAACGATTAATCGCGATTAATCGCATCCAAAATAAAAGATTTTGTTTGCATAATATATGTGTGTGTGTACTGTATATATTTATTGTGTACATGCATGTATATATTTAAGAAAAATATGTTATGTTGATATATTAAATATATTTATATATGATATAAATTATATGAATATAAATATATACATTTAAATATTTTCAAAATATATGCTGTATGTGTGCGTATTTATATATACATAATAAATATACACAATACACACACATATATTATGTAAACAAACACTTTTTTTGGATGCGATTAATCGCGATTAATCATTTGACAGCACTAATTGTAATGCATTATATTTTTTCATAACAAAATAACCAAAGTTAACATGCATTTGAATATTTTAAGGTTTGTTTGTCATGTGTTTTAGTGCATTACACTTTCTAAAGGTGTAACAATGAATAGATAAGTATTATAACTGCTTACAATTATTAACGAGATCATACAATGCATTATAAGGTGTCTTACAAGGCATAATAAATGCAAAATACTACTTTTGTAATGCATTATATATAAAGGATTTAAGTTAAGTGTTACCAAAAACTTGTATGCATTTTTTAAATTAATGTAATACTTTATTTCAACAAACTGCTCCATTTAAAAAAAAAAACATCTATATTTTTTAACAATTTTTTCATATGTCATGCTTTAGTGATGGTTATCACTACAGAATTACTAAATCACACAAACAGTCTATTAAACCCTTTTTAGAAATAAAATATTTAGTAAAGGTTGCAAGAATACAAACTGTAATAGACAATTAAACCAGCTCATGTAATATTTAGTTCAACCTTTTGAGGTTGAATGAATGAATGATGCATTTATATAGCGCTTTATTGTGTATTGTTGTACACCCAAAGCGCTTTACAATCATATGGGGGGTCTCTCCTCAACCCCCACCAGTGTGCAGCATCCACTTGGATGATGCCAGGTTGATAACAAACAGTTTCTTAAGATTAAAGGTATAGTTCACCCAAAAATAATGTTGTCATCGTTTGCTCACCCTCAAGTTGTTCCAAACAAAAGAAGACAGACATTGACTTCCACAGTATTGAAAAAAAAATACTATGGAAGTCAGTGTGTACTGTACCGTCAACTATTTGGTTACCAACATTCTTCAAAATATCTTCGTTTGTGTTCAACAGAATAAAGAATCTCATACAGGTTTGGAACAACTTGAGGGTAAATGATTACAGACTTTTTATTTTCGGGTGAACTATCCCTTTAAGCACTTCCTTTTACTGACCTTTTGTTGAGGAATAAAGAAAGTCTATTTTGTGCCCTAGTGCTGGAAAGTGTCAGTGATCTGCACATGCTGGTCAACTAGAGCCAGAGCTTTAACAGAAACACCACGGGATGCCAAAATCACACAGCACAAACACCCTTCAGAGAAAAGCTGAACACATCTTCATCACAAAAACAAAAAAGCACACAGCACACACTCCAAAGCAGCTGGCGAGCAGAGGAACTTACTTTGTTGTCTTCTTCGCTGATTCAGCCTCCTGCGAGGGATCTGAAAGACATAAACATTATCCAGAAAAGATTTAATACGGCATGCTTTCAATGTGATAGACGTGTAATAAAAGACATTCCCATTCTCTTGCTTTCTCCCATCTGTTTTTCTTTCTCTCAACTTCGGTTTAAAACGTCAATTCTGTCAGGACCACTATCGTCAAAGATGATTGACAATTAGCATACAGTTTGGATGGCGGTATGGTTCTGTTCTGGGCAAGAACTCCCTGCACATCCATGCAGCCTAGCATGGATGAGAGCAGGGAGAGCAGCGATAACCCCCACAGGGTAAACAGAACAGAACCAACATAAATGTATTGCAGATATCGTTAAAGTTCAATAATGTTATGCACACATTTTAGAATTAGTCTGATTCAAAGGAGAATCAGAAGGCTGAATCCCGACTGACAGAGGAGGAGCTGGGGACGGAGGAGGGTAATTAGCTATTGAGCAATGCGAAAACTGCTGATAATACCTGAGGGACCTTATATATGAATGCTTAGATAGGTGTCGTATTCCCATAGGTTGATGGGTATCAGCTGAGAGTCAGCTGATGCGAGCTTGACTAACGTGACCTGCCAGAACTAACGCTACGCTAGATTTTCAATCTTTATCCCAAATTCAGTATTGAAGGCTTTCCACACAATCGGCCTAATTCATGAAACATGAGCAGAACAAAACGGTTCATAAAACCATTGTTATGTAAACAGTTGCCTTGTATTAAATACTACAAATGTATGTAAGAATGATTTTCTGATTATTATTATTATTCAAATAATACAAACGCATATAATAAAACATAAAAAGCAATAAAATCATATTTAAAAAATAAACTCTCACCGAATTCAGATTCAGTGCCGGTGATTTGAGCCAGGATACGGAACGAGCGGGATTGTGAAGTTCCTGTCCGTGGGCGCCAGTCCTCTGTGTCCTCCATGATGCGTTTCCTGCTGGCATCACCGTGAGTCGGGACGTGGTAAAACTCAATGTCTGTCTCTGTGATAGGTTTACGAGGAAGTCTACACACGCACAAACAAACACAGATACTGTCAGTCTCTTTTACATGTAATCATACTGCATATCAAATGCACTATTCAACAAAAATATCAAACTGCATAGCCTATCAAATGCACAAAGCAACTAAGCATTTGAGAAACAAGGGCACTGCTGGTTATTCCTTCTTTACCTGTTCATTGCAGGTTTTCTGAAGGAGGCATAAAAAGGAATAAGAAAGATGACACATTTCAATCATCCATTCTCTTTTAGAAGGGTTTTACTGATGGCACACACATTACAGATGTACTCACTTAAACACAGCTGGAGGACCACTATGAAGAATAAAATAAAAAAACTGTCATTAGGCTACATAATGGAAAGGCTCTTGGAGGCATTCAAATTCAAATGTTCCATGGTGAACCATGGTTTCTGCCAAAATACTTAGGTAGCCTATAACAGTTATTGTTAATACTGTAAAACACCTTAATAAGAAGCCTACACTATCGTTCTGTCATTTTTATATTATAGCAGTGACTTATATCAAGTAAGTTTGCGCAGTTTTGCTATAGTGTAGGCTAGCTATGGTATTGTGACAGTTTGATTACCATGGTAAAACTTTGCAAGGGAACTCAAATTCAAGGTAAACTTGGGGGTGAGTAAATTCAAAGCACCAGAAGCTTCTTTTAAGGTCCTGGAGCGAAAATCTTTTCATGAAAAAAGTAAAGACATTTCTTAAAGGTGCAGTGTGTAAATTTTAGCGGCATCTAGCTGTGCGAATTGCAACCAACGACTCAGTCCCGTGCTCAACCCTCCTTTAAGAGAAGCTACGGTGGCCGATACAGGACTAAGATGTCGTCGGTAAAGACAGCAGAGAGCAATGACATTTCTTTACAAAGGTAAATTAAGGAATTATATTTACTTAATTATTTAATAATTCGATGATATTGCGAATATTAATGTACTTGTTCATCATTGTGTCAGTGTTTTATTCGCAAGAACAACAACGTGACGAAATGCGCTGTGTAGAGCAGTTTGTCCGTTTAGGGCTACCGTAGAAACATGGTGGCGACTTCCATGTAAGGGGACCCGCGGTGTATGTAGATATAAATTGCTCAATCTAAGGTAATAAAAGCATAACGGTTCATTAAGTAAGGTCTTTATTCACCTCTGAAAACATAGTTATGTATATTATATTGCATTTCTGTCAATAGATCGATGTAAATACTACACAATGCACCTTTAAAAGAAGTTTGTACGTTTACTGATTGAATGGTGACGAAGACTTGCTAATCAAATCGACGGAAAATACCTCAAATGCCGTCTTTTTGCGCTACCCGAGTCAGTATTTCGGATAAATAGGTAATATTAAACAAAAACAAAAGCTTTTGAGCTTTAAAATCCTCCAAAGGAAATTGAACAAACGACAGTAGAAACGCACGAGACCAGAAGATGGCGCTGCTGCACGTGGAATAATACACACACAACAGGTTTGAGAAGAAACTCATCTAGAAGCAGTGTTGCCAATTTAGCTACTTTGTAGCTAGATTTAGCGACTTCCCCGCCCCTTTTGAGACTTTTTTCAAAAGTTTAGGGACAAATATAGCAACTGCTTGGACAAACCTTATCTAAGTTCTCATCTTGCCCACTGATCTACGTTCATCTTTATATAGATCAGTGAATTTGCCATTGTGATGTCATCTAGTGACATTTAGCTACCAGTTTTAGCTACTTTCAATTGAAAGCAGTTGGCAACACTGTAAGTCTGAAATCGTCGACCCAATCTCTCAGAAACATTTTCACGTCTGGGACGTACTGATCGTACCAAAGCCCGTCTGTACTGACACGTACACCATTCATAAGCTGTCAATAAATCAGCGCTGTCTGGCTGAGTGTGGATGAAAGATTGTCTGTGTTTGTCAAACTACAGTTAAACACCTCTGACCACCTGACCACTGCGATACAGCACGTCACAGAGGGACATAACATGCTTATCATCAAACTCATGTCAACACACTCATGCAAAACAAACAGAAGAAACAACGAACCACAAACCCAGCTTTGCTTTGCTTTACTTGAGTGTGCGCTGCGGGGGAAAAAACTATAGAACCATCACAGAAAATTTGAATGGTTTCCACTACAAATACCGTTACAGACACAACAAACCATCAACTTTTAACCATTAAAACCATAAAAAATTGTTTCTTGTAGTGTGTTTTGGGACATATTCCATTAGGATTTTTTGGTTTTAACAAGCCACCAATAGACGGTGACCAATTACCACTCTTAAAAATAAAGGTGCTTCAAAAGGTTCTTCAAGCGATGCCATAGAAGAACCATTTTTGGTTCCACAAAGAACCATTCAGTCAAAGTTTCTTTAAAGAACCATCTCTTTCTTGCATTTTTGTAATCTGAAGAACCTTCTTTCACCACAAAGAACCTTTTGTGAAACAGAAAGGTTCTTCAGATGTTAAAGGTTCTTTATGGAACCATTTAGACAAAAAGGTTCTTCTATGGCATCGTGAAGCACCTTTATTTTTAAGAGTGAGACCCACAGGGTCCATTACAGTTTCCATTAAACCAATACAAGTCCCACTATAACCAGCAAAACCATTACACATTTTGTGATGGTGTCTATTGTTTTTCTTCAGCAGGGATCAGCGGTGCTACACTAATAAAATATTTCTGTTTACTTTATTTGTTTTACATATATGCTACCATAGTAGTACAAAAGATGTTTTAAGGACTTTGGAAAACCATGTAAATCCTAGCAGGCTACATAAACATGGTGATCCTTCAGTACATTATTCATATTAAAATACCATGATATCACCATCTGATACTGTACTACGATACCAATCAAAGGGGGAAGAAATACGAGAAAAGTAGGCCTACCATGGTACTACCATGGGTTTTGAATATCCCTGTTGAAAAAAACAGCATATGCTGGTTAGGTATGTTTTGACGCTGGGATGCTGGTTTAAGCTGGTCCTTTGCTGGTTTAAGCTGGTTTATGCTGGTCCTTTGCTGGTTTAAGCTGGTTTATGCTGGTCCTTTGCTGGTTTAAGCTGGTTAATGCTGGTCCTTTGCTGGTTTAAACTGGCCCTTTGCTGGTTTAAGCTGGTTTATGCTGGTCCTTTTGCTGGTTTATGCTGGTCATGTGCTGGCAAAGGACCAGCATAAACCAGCAAAGGAACACCTTAAACCAGCAAAGGACCACCTTAAACCAGCATCCCAGTGTCAAAACATACCTAACCAGCATATGCTGTTTTTTTCAACAGGGATGTACCATGGTATTCTTGAAAGTGTCTTGAGTACAATGTAAATTAGACTACATTAACTACAAGACAAGTTACACTAAAGTTTAATACTTAGTGGTTCTTCACAGTGTTAGTTATATTCACAAAGAAAAGCAAAGCACTCTCAAAGTTGAGATGAAGGAAAATTATTGGGAAAACAATGTTTTCACTACAAATCATGGCAATATTTACAAGACACACACACACACACACACACACACACAGTGAAATGAGCATCAGTATGGTACTGACTTTGTGGCTGGAGTCACCTGCTGAAAAGAGCATAGAGGAGAAAAATAACCATTAAACTCATACAATCATCTCATCATCACTGGCTGAATATACATAACTCTGATTCCTGAAGCCCTCTGAGACGGACCAACAGCTGAAAACACATACATTCCACTGGATGAAGCGTTATTATGAATTATGGATACAAATTTTGACCAGAAGCAACAATTTAAAGTTAAAATGCCTTGATGGATTTGTTTCTTACAAACACAGATTTTCAACTTCACAAGATGTTAACTGATGGACTGGAGTGGTGTGGATTATTGTGATGTTTTTATCAGCTGTTTGGACTCTCATTCTGACGGCACCCATTCACTGCAAGTGATGTAATACTGCATTTCTCCAAATCTGTTCTGATGAAGAAACTGGGTGAACTATTCCTTTAAAAACACCATATTGGTCAACAAAAAATAAAACAAACTTAATCCAGAGGAATTCTTTCCATTCAAACAAAATACAGTATCCAGAACCAGGCACACACGGGGCTGGATTAAGGAGGAATATGTTTTCTCAACAATTGCCTATAAAAAAATCATAGAAACAGGGCTGGCACTGATTTGACTCTATAATGTACAGCTGTATGAGGATAATGAGGAGGATTTATTAGAGTTTATGAGAGAGGGAGGATAAAAACCATTAGATGAGTGCGTAGTATGACGAGAAGCATTTGGTTCTCATCAGTTTTCTCTCCCACATCTCTAATATTTTCCTCTTTCTCTCCTTTTTTCAGACACAGCGTTCAGGTATTTAACAAATATCATGTTTAGAATGAAATGCTAGCATACTGTGCAGTATATACTGCACATTTTGGCACTCGTAGCAGGTTATATCCCATGCATACTATGTACACATACTTCAAAAATAGCAGTATGACTAGTATAAGTAGTGCTCCAAACAGTTAACGAGATACAAAATGGGTTTATTGGGTGATTAAACTCTAATCTGTACTGGTGTCAGGCTGATTAATGTTATTAGCACACAGAAACAAACAAAATGCATCACAACAAACACGTTGATTTGATGATGCGAGTCGCAGAATATGCGTGTGCATCAGCACGTGTAATTAGAGACGTAGTTCTTCTGCATAATAATGTCAATCAGCACTTTAAAACCATCATTAAAATATGAAACCCACACAAAATACATCTGAGCTTCCCCTGGGGCATTATCCAAGGAAGAGCCCTCATACACACACACACACACACACCAAAACACACAACAGATAGCATTACACAGAGCTAAATATACACGCAAACATCAGAGCCACTGACACCTGCCTGTAAACGAACAGAATCTCGTATACGTCACTGTGCGAAAAGAGATACTGAGAGATGCTGCCAGTATGAAAGAAAATTCCAGAATAATAGTGACCTTAAGACCCCCCCCTATATAGTATATAAAGTATAAAAATTATGTATTAAATGAAAGTACAAGGGTAAAAAATTATATTTGACAGATGTACTTCCTACTTTGGTTGGGTTTAAATATTGGCATGACTTCTGATAACTCAATATGATGTTGTGCCAAGTATTCAAAACTCACCTGTTGTGTACTTATGGTTTAATCCATCCAGCTGAAGTGCATGTTTGGACTAAACCATGTTACAAAAAAGGTGGGGAGGGACATCATGGAAACCAACTAAATACAGTTTCATATTCAAATGTTATGTTTTGGTCTCAGTGACAGAGTCTGCTGTTGGCAACATGTAGATGTTCAAAACGAGGCGATAGAGTTCAACGGTGGGTTTTGGAAGTAAAAATGTCATCCAAAATCTATGATTTTAAGTGAAAACATCTGAACATTTTAAGATAGACTGACCGTGAGCTCTGAGTTTGTTTAAAAATAGTATATGCATTCAAAATCATAAACTGTAAGCCGTAATTTAGTTCACATTCGTGAAATAATAATAGGATTATTTTGTCATATGTTGTGGTTTGAACTGCAATATGACATTTGAAAATATCTCATATAGCTATTACATCCAGATACAAAGAACAAACAAAAAAATGGTACATTGTAGTAATTTCTAATAACAAAATACATTAAGACCTCTGCCGAAACTGATTTGGTATAAGCTGTTGTTTTAACTTGTTCTGAACAGTGATATATTAGTATAAAGTTTTAGTAATTGTGTTGTGTCATTCTCATTACTTTTAGCTGAAAAATGCCTAAAAACCGGCTAAAACCATCTAACAGCCTAACCAGGATGGGAGACCCAGCAAACCTGCTTATACTGGTTTAAGATGCTTTTTGTAGCAGGGAAGCCACAAAAGCCCCAACTGATGTTTACATCATTTACAAAGTTTTATTGGATGCATAGTTTATTAATTCCCTTATACTGTAGTGCACAGCCTTGTCTCTTTGTCCTTACATACATTTTTGAAAATATTTTCTGAAAACATTTTTAAAGATATTTTCTGAAACGTCTAAGGAGAAAACAAACGGGAAACATGCTTCCAGAACCCAGGCCACTGAAAAAGCAGTTGTTACTTTTTGAGTTGAGCTCTATGTTTATGGGGGGGGGGGGCATTGAACTGTCAATCAAACTCTTACCCATTCAGCTGAGAGCTTTCACCCTGGCTTTCCAGCAGGCCCCGCCTCTGGCCCATGGCAACCTCACAGGCATTCTCATTGGAGTAGAGATTGATGGGTGTGTTATACACTGAAGGGCGGGGCACCGCCGGTAGATGATTGGGTGAACCATCAGTAGGAGTGGGCGGAGCCTGTGGATTAGGGTTTTGAGCTGAGGAGGCGGGTGCAAAAGCAGACACGGCGGACGGAATAGAGGCTATGTGTGGTGACCCTGCCCCTCCAAACGGGCGAGCACTCCTATTGGAGGATGAAGTGATGTGGGTGGAGTTTGTGATGTCAGAAGAAGATGGAATGGAGGTTGTCATGGGAACGGGTTTGATGATTTCCACAGAATCATCCTAAACATGGAGGAAAGCACATGCAGGACTCAAACAAAACAACAAGAGCAACTCAAAATCAACAGACAACAACAAATGGGTTATACAACAGAAGCTCCACCACTGGAGACCTAAATAATGTGTGTCAGTATGTTCAGAATGGAATATTAGCTGACCACTTACTAAATACAGTATATATTATTTTAGAAAAAAGTATGCAAAACAGAACGGACTATGCCATGATAAATATTTTGGTCATATGACCTTATGATGCATTTTCAAAGTCCTGTTCTCACTGACAGCGTGTTGCACTGAAAAAGCAACAAAAATATATTCATTTTCAGGTGTTTTTTTGCTCACATGAAGCAACAGATAATTTCACCATTTTAACTCAAATTAATGTTATTTGTGTACCATTGAGATACACCATATAGTGCACTCCTGTAGCTCAAACGGTAAAGCATACAGTAGTGCTTGAAACGCCAATGGCAAGGGTTCAATCCCAGGGAATGCATGAATATAAATATATAGCTTGAATGCAGTGCAGTTCACTTTGGATAAAATTATCTGCCAAATGTAAAATGCAATGCATAAATGTAAATATTCATATCTATAACTGGACAGCAACTTTCTACATTAAACATGCCTTGTAATCAGGAACATGCATCATGTGACACTGATGTAGCACACTGTTTCACAAAATATATTTAAAAAATAATAATAATAATTAAATGTTCGGTATGCATTGTTCTAGTATTCTATTCTGAATGACAGCATGTGACTTTTAGCAATTCAAGACAGATAACTGAACGCAGCAAGCACACTTATGTTTGCTACAAACATACAAAACTAAAACTCATGCATACATATAGAGCTGTGTGTCTGTCTCAGAGGGGAATAATGACATATACACAATACTCCAGCTGTGCGCTCTGGCTGGATGTATGTGTGTATAAATCTCCTACCTTTGGTGCCACATATGGTTTCAGAAGACTGGAAGCTCTGTTGGAACACAAACAATAGACAAAAACATGAATGAATCTGCTGTGACCACATCTAGAGCTGGCAGTGGCAGTACATAGGGAACGTCTAACTGTGGTTTGCTGTAAAATCATAGGCCTGTATTCATAATGACACGGAACGACCGCATGGAAGTTTGTAGAGTGGTTCTGAATTTGTTTCGCCTGCAGGGCAGAACAGAATTAGGTTTTGTATCCTAAAGAAACCAGGCCAGGTTTGGTTTTAAACTAGTGGTGGTCAAAAATTTGGAATAATTATGAAGTCTCTTATACTCACCAAGCCTGCAATTATTTGATCAAAAATACAGTAAAAACAGTAATAATGTGAAATATCATTAAAATGTTAAATAAGTATTTTCTATTTGAATATATCTTATCAAATGTAATTTATTCCTGTGATTCCTGAGTCTTCAGTGTCACATGATCCTTCAGAAAGTATTCTAATTTGCTGATTTGCTGCTCGATTATTTACAATGGTTCTTCTTATTATTATTATCAATTTCGAAAACTGCTTAATATTTTTTGTGGAAACTGTAACACATTTTTAAGGATTCTTCAATGAATAGAATATTCAAAAGAACAACATTTATTTGAAACAGAAGTCTTTTGTAACATTTTAAATGCCTTTACTGTGGCTTTTGAATGGTAGTGTATTACTATTTTCAAAAAAATATGAAACGGCACAAGATTAATTATCATAAATGTTTCTTGCGAAGCTAATCAGCATATAAGAATGGCTTCTGAAGGATCATGTGACACTGAAGACTGGAGTAATTATGCTGAAAATTCAGCTTTGCATCATATTACACTTGAAAATATATTCAAACAGAAAAGTGTTATTTTAAGTTGCAATAATATTTCACATGTTACTGTATTTGTGATCAAATAAATGCAGCTTTGGTGAGCAGAAGAGACTTCTGTTTTAAAACCATTTAAAAACTCTTTAATAATTCCAAACTAGCTTTGACAGTAAGCGATACTGTTGCTGTGCATGTGTGTGTGAGGCTGGCAGAGGGCTTGAGTATTAGTTACCATCTCTGAGAATCTGAACTCAAGACCTTCTACAACAATCTAACACATCTCTTAGTTTTTTTTCTCATTTTGACCTTTAAAGATGTTCCCAAAGGGAGGTTTTATCCAATTTAGTTTCTGGGGACAATTTTGTACCTAAAATACAGTCACACACATCTTGAAGAGTGTCATATAACAGGAGATGTAAACATTTGCTCCTATATGTGGCTCATCTTTGTTTCTATGCAAACACACACACACACACACACACACACATGACCATCGTGAGTTCATGAGAAGGCTGTGTATCCCTCCGCGGAGGTCTTTAAGAGTGAGATCCAGCGGGCCGGGCTGGGTTTAGCACTGTTAATCCGGTCAGATGAACATGAGCACTCGCACTCTGCAGTTATGAGCTAATACTCTGTTGCCAGTATCACTCAATATAGATCCACAGGACTCAGAAGACCAGCAGAACAATACCAGAGGGAGAGCGAGAGAGAAACTAGACATTTAACTTTGTTAACTGAATAATTTTTATTAAATTCATTGATTTCATATTCAATCAAATTTGACATACAGTCTTTAAATATCCTTCCTAGCAAAATTCGGAATAATCATCAATGTTTTAAGGAGCCAGTTTCTTGCTTGGAATGAAATAAGCAATTCAAATGAAATCCAGATATTAAAATAGCTGTTGTTAACCATGTACAGAGATGTAAAAAACAATGCCACTGACTAAAACACCACAAACCGGCTTTGATGTACACTACTGTTCAAAAGTTTGGGGTCAGTAAGATTTTTTCTTTTTTAGAAATTAACACTTTTATTCAGCAACAATGCATTAAATTGATCAAAAGTGACAGTAAAGACATTTATAATGTTACAAAAGAAATTTCAAGTAAAGTCTGTTCTTTTGAACTTTCTATTCATCAAAGCATCCCTGACACAAATGTACACAACACAAACGTTTCCACAAAAATATGAAGCTGCGCAACTTTTCAAAGATAAAAAATTAGAAATGTTCCTTGAGCAGCAAATCAGCATACTATAGTGATTTCTGAAGGATCATGTGACACTGACGACTGGAGTAATGATGCTGAAAATTCAGCTTTGCATCACAGGAATAAATTACATTTGAAAATATATTCAATATTTCACAATATTATTGTTACTACTGTTTTTAATCAAATAAATGCAGCCTTGTGTACTTTTTTAAAGTATAAAAATCGTAATTACTCCAAACTTTTGAACAGTAGTGTAACTGGCAGAAGTTATTTAAATACATAACAATGAATAATTAATCACAACTGCGCTCACAGCGACCTCGAGGTCCTTTGCAGATCCTGCTCCCCTCTCTCCACCCAGTGCTTTCCTGTCAGCTCTCCACTGTCCTCTCACAATAAATGCATAAAAAGCCCATAAATATAACTTAAAAAATAATTAACACGCATCATGTTCATAGATAATTTGCGGATAATTATTTATACTTCAACCTAACCTACCAGAGAGACGCAGAGAAATTATTGTAAAAGACAATAAAAATGAACTGCATCAGCATCACTCAGATTCTTAGAACATTCTGTCATTCTACATTATTATAATGACAAAGAAAGAGAGAGAAAATACACACACGCGCACACACACACATAATGACAAAAATACCAGCACATGCAATAACCCTGCAATTAGAGTAAGTCTTAAATTACATGTGGAACTGTTTATTAATTGTGTGTGATGTATGATGTATGTGTGTGTGTGTATGTGTATGTGTATGTGTATGTGTGTGTGTGTGTGTGTGTGTGTGTGTG
>NW_015505365.1:657104-671127 GCF_001515645.1 Sinocyclocheilus grahami
GATGTATGATGTATGATGTATATGTGTGTGTGTGTGTGTGTGTGTGTGTTCGTTCATGTTTAGACAGAAACATACACAAACGGTGTAAGACGGTGTACATCTGCCCTATGGTGACGTCAAGCATCTGTTTGACGTCTCATTTATATCTCACACCCTGAGAATGCAGTCTGACGCACAACTCGCTGATATCCCTTCATTAATAACTAAAACTCTTTCAAACTCCACTTTCCTGTTCTGCTACAGTGTGTGAATGAACATTTGTGTCTGGGTGAGAAAAACGGCAAAAACCAGCCGCAGGACCAAAATATCACAACTGCGTTATCTTAATAAGATAGCAGTGAGATAAATGCAGAGCAAAATAAAACTCCTGCTTCTCAGACAAGTCATATGTTGACATCAGATTGCACGCTAAATCGGATTTTAATCGTGTTCACGATTTCTCTCAATTTATTAAGCATTTATGGTTATTTATCCTGAAAACATTTTATTTTAATTTGGCATATGCATTATCTTGGATTGGTAACAAGCATCCACAAGCTTTCATGGTTGCAGTTGCAAGATTTCAAGAGTTTAAATCCACCATTCAGAGCTTTTTTTTCATAAATCAATACATTTTCTGTCCAATGGTTTACTTCATCTTCCCAACCTGGCAACCATGCGCCTGCACTCTCTACATTACAGAAAAGTGCTGGTGAGCTGAAAACACCAGCAAACATATCAGTTGGCATTTTTTTTGTGAGTTGACATTCTCTTTGTGCTGTGATGAAATGAAGAACAAAAACTTTTACGACAATAATCATGATTAATAATTATGATTCTATTTTTTTAGCAAAATAATCAAGATTAAACGGTTAATCATGATTATTTTGCTCAAAAAATAGAATCACGAATGGAATGGAAAGGTTCAATGGATGTTAAAGGATCTTGACGGAACCATCAATAAAGATAATATTGCCAATAAAGAACCATTATTTTTAAGTAAGAGTGTATGGGCTCAAAAAATGGCCTTAACTTCACTCCTAAAAATTAAGGCTCCAATTACAACCAGAAATGGTTTTCTACAGAATTAGAAAACTAGAACTTTAAATGGTACTGGTAACAACCATCTATATACCATTTCTTTAAACAACCCAGAAACCAGTAGACTGATCTGAAAACTACAATGAAACATCAAGAATATCTTTCAAAGTATCATACATATACAGTGTTTTGAAAGCCTGTTTCAAATGACAGAAATGACTCACATCAGCTTTAAAGTGACAGTTCAACCAAAAAGAAATATTCTGCCATCACATACACTTTTTTCTATATATTTTGTCATTTTGGACCTACTTACAGTACATGGAAAAGAGCAATTTGGGCATCATATCTCCTTCTAGACCTTTGTTTTCCACGGAATGAAAGAATATTGATTTCTGGGTGAACTATTCCTTTAAGACGCTATGTTGCAATCAGGAATGACTATATCAGTAATTAATCAAGAGAGCAAAAGGACATGAAGGAAGGTCATTATTACTGTATATTCTTTTCAAGTTCGAAACCATGAAATATTACAATTTCTGTTGAGCAGAATAATCTGAGGGTGGAAATTTCATTACGCTTTGAACTCTCTTCCAAATGTTGATTTTTATCCTGCTGTATCTCGCTAATGGAAAATGGGATTTCATCCAGCTGTGATATCCTGTGAACGCCGCCACACACATTCAGGGATGTGCTGAAGTGCAGGACAGTGTGTGTTGTTCTGGTGAAACAGGCTTCAGCTTACACTTTTAGACAGTTAAGAGCTTAGAACTGACGCAGAGAGAGAGTTTAGAGATAAAAGTGCAGGAGGTTTACAGAGTAATTTAATGCTTTGAGAGCAGTCATGAGAAAAAAAACACACATGGCATACAAATCATGTTCATGTGAGGGCAAACTGACCATCCTACACAGTCCAGAACATGCAGGTTTTGCAACAGCTAAAAGACCTGATTGATTCACATTCTCTTTCTTGTTCACATTACTTTACATTAGAGGTCTGTGCAAACCTGGTTCATAAAGAAGACCTGTAACCCTGATGCTGTCCGATTTTAAGAGTAAATCTGTCTGATTTCTTGTTTGAGCAAAGAATTGCAGATTGCACAGTGGTCCGTACAAGGGTCGCTAAAAGGTCAATATGCACATGAATTAGCCCAAATGAGCAGTACACTGCAAAAACGTGATTACTTACTTGGTATTTTTGTCTTAAAACTTAAATCAAGATACATTTGCTTTGCTTAACCCTTATGTTGTGTGTTCAGGATTTTCTTTTCCCCCAAAATGCTAATGTTGTCGCATTGGACAAAACTAATTATGCTCACACTGTGTGTATAACACCTTCCCAAAAAAAACAATTTCTGTACCTTTAAGGATTGTTTCCCACCTTGCTGCACTTGCGGTGTTCCTGTTCAAAAAATGGCTGGCCTACGAAAAAAATTATCACCAAATCTTGGATTCAATCTCTTGTCAGCTTGTTTTATTTCAGCTAGCACATGTTTTGTACACTGTAAAAAATGACCGTGAATTTAACGGTAAAAGACTGTAAAAATGCTACAGTAAAAGCCTGTTAAATGGTTAACGGTAAATTCCCCTACTATATACGGTGAAAAACTGTATTGGACATTACATGTATTGGACATCAATTTTACGGTAGTATACCGTTTTTGGAAGTGAAAAATACCGTATAATTTACAATGAATAACCGTAAATTGACATTCCCAGAATTCCCTGCGTTACATTTAAAATTGTATGTTTTTTTGTTGAAATAACTATGTTTCTTCTTAGTTTTTTCTTATCCGTTTTTTATATTAGGGTTGTGTGTTACACGTAATGTTGTTAAATTAATGTTTATTGCATTATTTCAGTTTCATGTGTGTTACCGTGATGGTGTTTGGTAAAACCTAAAACGTTGCTACCGTATTTTTTACGGTAAAAAAACCGGTAACCACAGCTGCCGGTTTTTTACCGTAAATTTTACGGATTTTTTTTTACAGTGTACTTCTTTTTGGAACTGACTGATCTTAGGCCTCATTGATCTGAGCTTATGCACCTCATTTTTTTGTGAATATTTCCAAAATTATCCATAAATAGTTAGTTTTTTTTCACTCCAAAACTGAGGTGCATATGCTCAGATCGATGAGGCCTACGATTAATCAGTTCCAAAAAGAAACACAAAACCTTTTCTAATTGCAAGAAAACAAGTTGATAAAAAACTGAATGCAAGATTTAGTGATAATATAGCATAATAAGAGATTTACAAGCAATTTTTTAAAGGCTGGTCAGTTTTTGACCAGGAATACTAGATAAATTAGGTAAAGGATTTTAAAGGGTAAAGACATGTTTTCTAAAAAAATTATCAAAATAAAGTGAGTTTATATTTAAAAAGCAAGGGGGAAATAAATGGGGTAAGAAAAATGATCTGGTTCTTCCTTTGAATTAAGTTTATTTTTCTGACCCAGTTTTTTATTGTTTTGAACATAAACTTTTGACACATTTTTCATCTCAGAATCTTAAGTCATTTCACTTTAAGTCAATTTATCTTGAATTAAGAATGTTTAGAAACTTATACTAGAAAACAAGACACAAAATAATGAGGAAGAAAAACAAACAGAGTAGAAAACTGCATCCCACAATGCAACGTACTCAACCTGACCTTTCATTTCCAGCAAGTTTATTTCTCTCCTTCCTTGACTCAAATGTAAATGTAAGACATTTTAAACAAAATTGGATTAAAAATGCAAAATAATAATAATAATAATAACAACAAGATTAACTCACCAAATTAAACATGCAAATGAGGTTTAGATTTTGAGGCCATCTGACTACAATGTACTGTTTGAAGTGTGAGTGGAGTAATGTGTTTCACTTATTTTTTTTTTTTTTTAATAGTATGCACTATACAGTGTGTAGTGCACAGTAAGCTAGTATTCCACTCTGAATGTGCACACAGAAAATGAGTCACATTAAAAAATTCAAAATAAAGCAATAAGCCCCAAGAAGCCGGGGTTTACAGTGAATTTATAACAGCTAAGGGGCGTTGTTATAACCCCCCCGTTTCACAAAATAAAACAGAGCAAATAAAGTGTAATGATATAAATAAAAACAGTATTCTTCCACCAAACAATGTAGTTCCTCAGAAACAGTTGTGGTTCCAACAAAGTGGTTGCATGTTTGTAGAGTAATTTACAACAGCTTTGAACTTGGCTCAACCAATCAGAATCAAGGACCGGAACTATCGGTTTTATAATAAACAATACAGTACATATTAAAATGCAAGCCGATCTCTAGCTCTGGCATCTTTTGCTGGCTCTGTCTCTCTCCGCTTCTTATTGTTTACAAATGAAATATCAGTTAGAATAGATGAATTACAGAGAAACATTTGTGTTCTCTCTGCATCTATCAGAGTCCAAATGTCCAAACTGTTTTTCTTTCAGAATAATGTTTCAGACATTTGGGACAAAAGAGTGTTAAGAGTCCAAATTCAGATCTGCGAGAGTTAAAAATGAAGTTCATCTGATGAGAAAGTCGACTCTTAACAGGAACTTGAACAATATTAATAATAACACTAAAATAAATGTACAGTATTATTACGGCTTCATTCATTCATTACTGTCAGTGCTGGTTATTATGAAAATAAATACATGCATAAACATTGTTATTTTTCTTGTGCTGTTTCAATTTTCACATTATTTTTCCAGATTCATCTAATACAAATTAAAGCAGTCACTTACCACACTGTAAAAAAAAAATTGGAGTACATTTTACAAGAAAATACTATTTCAGTTTTTCAAAATTTCACACTTTAATTTAATCTGTTACATGCTGGTTCTATGTAATTGTTTCTAAAATTGACTAGCAATCTCGTGAAAATTTATTATTTTTTTTCTAGGATTTACTTTTTTCAATTTTCACTTATATTTCCCTTATTCTTCAAGCATAAACTCATAAATAATAAGCATAAATAAGCTCTTTTTGGTCTCTCTCTGGGAATGTGAACTCATGTCAGGGGTTGTTATGATCCTGAGGTTACTCAAAAGGGGTTTGAGATGAAGTTTAGCCGGTTTAATTAAATCAAGCTAAACATTTCCTCCAATCGGTCAGAAAAACACCTCCCACAAACCCATATAATCAAGTAACCTGCATTCAACCCTGCTGTGAACGCTTGAATCGGATGCTATGTTTGACGTCTTCTGTGCTTAGGAAGTTGTGTGGTCAGTTTAATCTGCGCTCTGATGAGGATCTGGCACCCGTCTGTGTGTTTAAGCGTTCAGAACCAGCGAGGATTCATTTGTGTGTTTGGATGTGGCCTAACAAACGTCAAACCTGAACCGTAACACAAAAACAGACAGATGCATAAACAACACATGCGTACAATCAAGAAGACACACGCAAAAAGGGAATAAAGAACTACAGGTTTTCGTAAAGCTGACACGATCTGTTGTTTAGCTTAGTTTACATGATTCAAGCTGTTGAGAGAGGCCGTTCAAGGCCTGGGATTTCACAATTATTTTTCCCTAAAGTACTTTCATTGTTATTTCAGTGGATATAAACTCATTTTAGTTCATTAATGTGGAAACAGAAGCCTGCCGTGTCTCAGAACGGCCAATATAAACATCCTCCAAACACACACACACACACACACACACACACACACACACGTCAACAAGGCAAGACACTTCACTTCAGCCATCTTTGTTACAAACCAGTACAGCTCAGGTCTACTAGACCGACATCTAGTAAAAAAAACATCAAAACAGGCAAATCTGACAATAGCATTAGAAATTATGCTTGCACAGTCTGTAATAAATTAAACCGCAATGCTTTCTCCCATTTATTTGTATTACTAGATGCCCAGCTTTCATTCTATACTGTCTCTAATGTCATTAGAGCACATATTGCACCTGCGCTCATATGCATATTATGCAATATGCATGTTATATTTATATAAAAAATAATAAGTGAATATATCTACACATCCTATCTACAAATTAAACAAATAAAGTGTAATGATATTAATTACAGAGAATTACAGAGAAACATTTGTGAAGTTCGAGCTTATAACAAGAAAAAAAACTTCAATGGGACAAGACAGTTTGTTTCCCCTTTAAATTAAGCTGCAAAAACAGCTTAAATGGTTAAGATATTTAACTCAAAGGGTTAGAGAAAATGTGTAAATTGTCAAATTATGTATGCTTTGGGATAAGAAGCCTTAAGAAGTTAACATTATAAACGGACTTCATTAAAAATAAATAAATAAATAGACTTAATTTATTTATTTACTAAACAGATGAGTACATAATTAAGTAAATAAATGTAAATAGACTTCTTGGAAAACAAACAAACAAATTGACTTAAATAAATAAATGGAAGTCATGGAAAATCAATCAATCCATCAATCAATCAATAACTTCAAACCTTAATTGATTGATTTATTTGCTAAATAAATAAGTACATAAGTAAATAAACGTAAATGGACTTCATGGGAAAACAAACAAATAAACAAATACATAAATGAACCTAATGGAAAGAAAATAAGCAAACAAATAAATGGAAGTCATGGAAAATCAATCAATAACTTCAAACCTTAAGAAAGTAGCATTAGAAATGGACTTGATGTGAGCACCTGTGTGAGCTCATGGTGAGTGAGATGAAGTACAGCAGTGACACTGGCTCTCTCACAGCAAACACAAACCAAAAATTCACTGCATGTGCTTTTAATTAACATGGAGTCTCTTGTTCTCTCTGTGTAATCTACTGTCATCTATGAGAACCAACAGAAAACCTGTAAAACTCCACATCTCTCCAGCGTAACTGCAGCTGAAGCCCAGTCTGGCATCTCCACAGCAGCTCTCCAATAAAACCCCAGCGTCCTCCATTAGTGCTTAAGACCCGCAGACGCACACTTCAACACACTCAAACATACAAACGGCTGCTCTCTCAGTGTCTTGCTTCTTTGTTTGCTTCAAAAGCATTATTTTTTTGCTTCAAAAGCATTTAATGAATAAAATTACCCATTACCTGCAGGCTGCTGTAATTAAAAATAACAGAAAATATAAGCCATAAGAGGTAAAACTAAACCCAAACCACAACATAACCTGATAACCCAGACTAAAGCATACAGTACCACTGCTGTGCAGAAGAAAAAAGCATGCCAAGCATTTATAATATAATGAAATATTTGCAAATTATATGTTGCTTCCAAAAAAAATGATATGGCCAAAATTTCAATAGAACATGACTGCTGTTGTTAAATGGCTGTCAGTGGAGAAAGATGAGAAACTTGCATTACCCCAAGTGCATAAATTCAAAGCCGACTATTTTGGCAAGCTAGATTTCATGCATCACGGTATTCTGAAATGGTTCAAAATGCAATTCATGCAACAAAAGTTTTCTCTTTCAGGTCAGCTACTGTCAAACCAGAGCAACAGTTTGAAGAGACGTCGTGCCAACATGTTTAGCAGCTATCTGAATAATATCCAGGGTTATTATCATTAGCTAAAAAGCATAAAAAAGCATTACTTTAATAAATGAAATAAAATAAACATTAAAATTAATTTTAAAAATGTAAATGCATGTATGTATGTATGTATGTATGTATGTACTACATAGACATAATTTTAAAAAAAATCATAAAAACAACAAAATTGCTAATCCTTTCATTTAAAAAAAATCATAAAAACAAAATTGCTAATCCTTTAATTAAAATAAAAAAGGAAAAAAATAGTTTTGTTATTTTTTATTTCCTTATTTAAGTACTTCAAGTTAAACCAAATGAAAATGTGAAATAAGCTGACCTTTTTAAAATATTTTATTTCATTCCAAGTTGTTTTTTTTTCCCTAATGGTTTTAGTTTTAGTTAGTACCCTAGAGGCAACACTATGAATTGCACTGACACATTTCAGAAATCCACAATGCACGAAATGGAGCTCATGTAGACAGAAAACTTACTTGCGCAGAAAAGTATGAACCATGAAAGGTTTGCATATCACACTTCAGTCATTAACTTTCACACACACACACACACACACACACACTGCTGGTTTCAGATGGTGCTGATGCTGGTGTAGTTATATTAATACTAATCCCCAGTAAAACAGAGAAGGTGATTAGTTTACCATCACTACATATTAAAACAACACTCTGCACACAGTGTCAACCTGAATATGGGTGAGATGAAGTGAACTGTCTCAAAAAAACAAACAAACAAAACAAAAAAAAATGACCTAAATGTAAGATTTATGTGTTTGAATTTCATACAAAATAAATAAATAAAACATTAAAAAAATTTTTGGATTACATAGTTTTAACATAAATAAACTAATAAACTTTATGTGATGCATACAGTATGTCAGTCATACATTAAAGGGGTCATATGATGCGATTTCAAGTTTTCCTTTCTTGTGTTACAAGCTGTTGGTGCATAAGATCCATAAAGTTGCAAAGACTAAAGTCTCAAACCCAAAGAGATATTCTTTATAAAAGTTAAGACTTGTCCACTCCCCCCTAAAATGCCTAATTTAAACACACCCCCACAAGTCTACGTCACGATGTGGGAAGATTTGCATAACGCCGCCCAAATGTTTAAAGAAGGCGTAACTTTTATTCTCGCTGTAGTATTGCTGCCGCTGCCGCCGCCGCCATGTCGTGGAGGCGCTATGTGTTTCCAAATATGGTAAGGGGCGTAACATTTCCGTCACATGCTTGAGGTATTCGGCCAATCACAACGCAATGGATAGCTGGCCAATCACAGCACACCGCGCTTTTCCGAATGATGAGCTTTGTAAAAATCAATACGTTTCAGAAAGGCGGAGCAGAGAGGAGCAACAATACTTTACGGCATGTGGAAAATAATGTGTTTTTTTAACCTTAAACTGCGTAAACATTGCATTGCACCAAATACACAAAATAATGTTATTTTTAGCATCATCATATGACCCCTTTAATGAAATATGTAAGAAACTGGTAAGATTTCTTCACTCAAAAAATCATGGCATAGTTTATTATGAGCTATTTGCATCTGTGTTGGTCTATTTAAATAATTATACTTTTAAAATGCATTTATTTAAATTGCCTCAAATCAGTATAAATCTGTTAATTGTGAAAAAATGACACAAAGTATGAACATAGATTTTTATATGCAATTCTCAAATATATAAATCTTAAATGTAGGCCTAAATTAGGTCACGTGAATCAAGCTTGCATCGGCTGACTCTCAGCTGATCGCATAGGAATGCGACACCTATCACGACATTCCTATATAAGCTCTATTCAGAATTATTCAGCAGCTTTTTCACTTGCTCAGGAGCAAATTACCCTCCTCCATCCCCAGCTCCTCCTTTCTCCACAGTCAGGACTGGGCTTTCTGATATTCCTCGTTGAATCAGACTCCTTTTATCTTGAATAATGTGTTACACTTAAATATACATTAATGATATCTGCTTTGTTCTGTTCTGTTTACCCGTGGGGAGTTATTATTGCTGCTCTCCCTGCTCATTCATGACAGGCTGCATGGATGGGCAGAGAGTTTTTGCCCAGAACAGAACCATACCGCCAAACCAAACTGTTTGCTAAGTATCTATCATTTTAACGACAGTGGTCCTGACATAAATATTTTTAAATGTATCTTCTTTGCATATCTCTCTTTAAAAAAAAAACACATTTGAGCGTATTTTCTCTCATAATTGTCGTGTTTGACATGCTCATGTATCTGTCCGTCAGTGCCAGTCTCTCTCTTGATGTTTTCATTTCCACCAGACCGACGCGTGAGTGTTTTTCTGTCACCGCTGAGCAAACCGAGTCTCTGTCTTACGTGTCAGCATGTGCGTGTGTGATTCCCATGGCTTGACAGTGAGACTTTGAAAACTTTCCATTAGTGGACCAAACAGGGAAACAGGAAGCTGGCACAGACGTGCAAACAAAACACACTTATTCTGCTCTCAAACACAGAGAACCAGTCAAAAGTCTGGACAATTGTGCTCCACTAGTTCTCTGCACATACTACAGATCGAATGTGAGCGCTTACGCAAAAGAATTGTGATCATCTCCTGAGCTTGTGCAGTCTGATTGTTTTAGCTTCATTACTTCTGAGACTTCCCTTATTCATCAAATTATAATAAATAAACAAACAAAAGCTAAGCAATGCATTGTATAAACAAACAAAATGGTAGAGTTTCATTTGTCAAGGCTTCTTAAATTTGTGTGAAGGTAAGATTACATTACAATAACATTTCGATTTCATATTGTTTCTCACACAAAATTATAAAATGTCTTTGAATATTACATTCATGGTCACTTTTTGTCATGTTTGGATCTTGAGAGCTCTTCTGGTCAATGTCTACTTTCTTACTGCTTTTCAGAATTAAAAAAGAAAAGGAAAAAAACAACAGAAGGCATTATTCCATAATAAACATTTCAAATAGTAGAATGGAATGTTGTCAGATGATCTCATGTTGCATGTTTAATTCAGTGAGTGGCATTCAGGTATCACCTTGAGAAAAACTATAATAAATAAAACAAACAAATAAATAAATATGAATTAATTAAAAATAAATGAATAAAATAATGACACATAAAAAAATGTTTCATATTTATTATGAAATAATAAAAAAGTTTAATAATAAATAACGCATAATAAATAAATAAATAAATAAAAACACAACTAAAATAAATAATAAATAAATAAAACATAATACATAATAAAAATAAATGAACTAATTAAAAATAATTAATGACACATAAATAAAATAAATGAAATAATAAAAAAGTGTAATAATAAATAATGCATATTAAATAAATAAATAAAAACAAATAAAATTAATGAATTAAAAATGAATAAATAATAAATAAAACATAATAAAAATAAATGAACTAATTAAAAATAATTAATGACATAAATAAAATAATAAAAAAAGTTTAAAAAGAAATAACGCATAATAAATAAATAAATAAAAACACAAATAAAATAAATTAATTAATTAAAAATGAATAAATAATAAATAAATAAAACATAATACATAATAAAAATAAATGAACTAATTAAAAATCATTAAAAATAAAAGAATAATAAATAAATAAACATTAATTCACTTAAATTAGTGAATAATAAATCAATTTTATAAATCTATATATATTCTTTTGTGTCTTATAATGAAACAAAGCAGAAAAATAAATAAATCTACAATTACTTCCATGCTAGTCCATCATACTGAAGGTCAAGGCAAGCGCACTGCATTGTGGGATACAGTATTCCATGCATTGCTGTATACTGCACATTTGGCAAAGTTTGTTTGTGTATTCTGTGTATTCAATTTGCATAATGTGCACAGTATATATATTGCAGAAACCAACTGCATGTTTGTACTATTCAGAACACACTTGAATACTGGACAGTACTATTTCCTATATCATTGTGTATTTAATGTATTTGTCATTTTTAGCATAATAAATAACTTTTTTGCCCATTACCAAAGCAGTGCATGCATATTCTTACTTCTGTAAGGAGAGGTTGAGTTTGTCTGTGCTGGATTTGATCTTATTCTGAGCCTCGAGGTGGTTCATGCCGTCAGTGCTGATGCCGTCGATGGACAGGACCAGATCTCCCACAGCCACTCCTGCTTTAGCAGCCTTTCCTCCGTCCGACAGCTGAAACCACACAGATAATGATGTAAACAACACAGGGACACATATCTTATTGGTAAATATGCCACAAATTGATTGGGTTGCTCTTCTATTTATAAATAACAAAATACCTCAAATGCATGATATTCTAACTTGGAATCTCATTTTTACGATGTAGGGCAGGTCAGCAGATTTTTTTTTTTTTTTAAGAAATCTCTTGCACAAAAATGCAGTAAAAACAGTAATATTATACAGTATATATTTGGACATACTGTAAAATGTAATTTATTCCAGTGTCACATAATCCTTCAGAAATCAGTCTAATATGCTGATTTGCTGCTCAAGAAACATTTCATATTATTATAAATGTCGAAAAATAATATTTTTATGAAAACCATGACTTTTTCAGGATTTTGTGGTGAAAGGAAGGTTCAAAAGAACAGCATTTATTTGAAATAAAAAACGTTTGTAACATTACAAAGGTCTTTACTGTCACTTCTGATCAGTTTAATGCATCCTTGCTGAATAAAAGCATTCATTAGATCTTACCGACCCCAAACTTTTAAACGGTATTGTACCGTACAACTCAGAATTCAAATAAAAGTGGCTAAAAACAGACTTATAAAACGGAGTTCCGGTCCTTGATTCTGATTGGTTGAGCCGCGTTCGAAGCTGTTGTAAATTACTCTACAAACACACACCTTTGTTTACTTTGTGTGCTGCTCGGCAGCCACTTTGTTGCAACCACAACTGTTTCTGAGGAACTACATTGTTTGGTGGAAGAATACTGTTTTTATTCATATCATTATACTTTATTTGCTCTGTTTTATTTTGTGAAACCTAACTTCGTATATGGAATAACCGTTTTATAAAAACAATAAGCCCCGTGAAGCAGTGGTTTACAGTGGATTTATAACAGCTTCGCGTTTTGCCTAACAACGCCCCTTAGCTGTTATAAATTCACTGTAAACCATGGCTTCTTGGGGCTTATTGCTTTAATATAAGCTGCACTTTTGAACTCAGGTAAGGTTTCACCGTAAAAGCTTTAGGAAACAATAAGAGTGTCAGTAAAAGAGATTCACTTCAAGCACAGCAGAGCTTTCAACAGTAAACAACTCAAGACAAAAGTTCCCGTTTAGTGCAAAATAAACTCAGTTGTGCGTAAATCACAGCGGACGTCCCTGCGAACCTGAGGCCGGTGTGGTCGGGCCAATTCAAACAGAATTTAAGGAAAGATAACTCTGAAATCCCAGCCTGATGACATTACTCCTGCGACTGCAGACCGCAGTCCGCTTTCAGTCTCAAACCACTCAAGCTCTCTTCAATTATCACATGACCACCTCCTTAATAAGATTATCTTATATAAACACAAACCCTGCAGATGGCAGACATATGCGTTCGTGTGTGCTCAGCTGTGTGCCGTTTATACGAGACGCTGTAAACATCTGAGACTACATCTCAATCATCAATGTTTTGCCACAATCCTGCATGAAAGCGGCGCTCTTTCTTGTGCACTTAAGAACACATTTATGCGGCGAAAAGACAAGAACTTGGTTGAAAACATGTGGTACAAGTATGCAGCATCGCTAGTTTAACGCCACAATAACACAAAAGCGCACCGCGTTCTTTGATTCCTGTCATAACTTCTGTTTCCACTGGAGAGGAAACAGAAATAAAACACGAAGAGCATCTGAGAGCAATTACAGCGCAACGGCACCCAAAGACAACGCGGATGCTGTTTTTCACGAAACCACAATCTCGGGATAGCTAAAGCAAAGCCAATTTGGAGGTGGAAACAAATAATTAACTCGCAAACACGTGTTGTAGGGTTGTTTCTGAGCCATCGTGTGCGATTGTAAACGCTTCATGGGTTCTCTCATTAATGCACTTGAGAACATGTGGCCTGTTGGTCCTTTGATTGAGTTCAGTTGCATGCTGTGACCTCGAGGACAACAGCGGACGCTACACACACATAAACACGCACAATAAACACATCTGAAATCAGGAAGTGTGTTTCAAAAGAAAGGAAATTGGACCAATATGAGATCTGATGGAAGTGTGTGTGTGTGTGATGTGATGTGAGTACCTATTTTTCTATTCTGGTGGGGACTTAAACCTGAATACACACAAACTCATGGGGACTCGTGTCACGGTGGGGACCTAAATTGAGGTAAACAAGCTAATAAATCACACAGAATATTTTTTTTTGAAAATCTAAAAATGCACAAAGTTTCCTGTAAGGGGTAGGTTTAGGTGTAGGGCCATATAATATACGGTATGTACAGAAGAAAAACCATTACAATGTCCCCACAAGGATAGCAAACCAGACATGTGAGTGTGTGTGTGTGTGTGTGTGTGTGTGTGTGGGGGTGTGTGTGTGTGTGTGTGT